>NW_026694498.1:0-112108 GCF_021218885.2 Marmota monax | reverse complement strand
GGACACAGGACACCTATGGACTCTCACAGACCCCACGGCAAGGTTCACAGCACTTAGACTTTGTTGCTCGCAAAGCTACAGGTTCCTGGACTGCACTGGCTATGGCAGAGGTCTGGAAATACCTTCACCTTCATCACTGCTTTGCAGTGACAGCAGTTTTTAAGGTCTGTCCCTACGCTTTGTTGTCTAGTGCTTACTTCATAAGAGCACATGTTACTAGGCCACAGATTTTAATAGATGTTTTGAGAGCAATATGTTAATAATTGGATTTTGTGATCCTATGCATTTTATTTTACAGTTAATGGCACTGCTCTGAGAAGGGTTTTGTAGACTTTATCTGCCATCAATGGGGTCCCCGCAGCAGGAGAGACGATGAACGTTGGGTTGCCAATGGCTTCCATGTCACCAGGTCCTGTGTCCCTGTCCCATGCCCTATGGGTTCAGAATGACAGAGCTGCTCACTGTCACTCTGGGTGAGACAGCTGCAAAATCTCTTGCCACAGTCTGTTCTGGTAATCCCAGGGCGCGTCAGCCTTTGAAAGCTGGCAATATTACAAAATGTGACAGGAAGGATCTGTCGCTTGGCTTCGTTATTCAAATGAAGACTGATGGGGAGTTCGTGACATTTCTCTTAAGAGGGACATCTTCATGTGTCTCCTGCTATTTGACGCTGCTCAGGGATCTGGCACTCCCAAGTCCATGCAAAAGGAAATAAGTTTCTTCAAGCTGACTTGGCAAATAAATGTTCACACTTACCATCAAGCAAAAAAAAAAATGAAGTTTGAAAACATGAAGGCACCAGACTGTACTTCTCCAATAAGCCAAAGCTTTTAAAGATGATCATGTCAAGATTGGTCAGATACAATGAAATAGATATTTTCTTTTTTCTTCTGTTGGTTGTGTGTGTGTGTTTCTGGGGGTTGAACCCAGGGGTACTCTACCACTGAGCTACATACCCAGCTGCTTTTTGTTTTTTAATTTTGAGACAAGTTCTCACTAAGTTGCCCAGACTGCCCTTGAAGTCACGCTTCTTGCTTCAGCCTCCTGAGTTGCTGGGATTACAGGCGTGTGCCATTGTGCCTGGCTTAAATAAATATTTTCATAAGCTTCCCACAAGGTCAAGACCTGGAACAATTTCTCTAGATGGAGATCTGGGCTTTAGGTTTTGAGTGTTTTTCACCCAGTAATTTCACTTCTAGGAATTTATCTCACAGACAGAATTACAAGGGTATTATTTCCAGGATATTCTTCTAAAATTATTTGCAACAGTAAAAAAATTAGAGACAACACAGATGCCAAAAAATACCTGCAAAAGTTTGGTAAAAAATGTTATGCTACTTCTGTTTGAATGAACTGTTATGTAGCTAATTAAAAAGAAAAAAAGGTATTCTGAGAATATGTAATGATAGAGAAATGCATAATGTTGGAACTGAAACGCAGGGCATAAAACTACATGCTTAAAACCATTATGTTTTTATTTTAAATTATTGGTTGCATTTCCTTGTAATCTTATCTACATACCATGCATGTCCAGGTAAAGCAACTGGAAGGAGGTATCCAAGCATCAGTACTGGCAGTCTTTGGGTAGAGGTATGTAATGGTTCCGTTACTGCTTTGTATGGGTTTGTTCTTCTAATATTAGATGAGCAATAAGACATTGCTTTTAAAAGATGAGCTGGATTCACAGGAGCCCTTGCCTGTTTTTGTTGCTGTAGACAGAAATTTGTTTTGCTGGTTGCTACTGGGAGTCACTTTTCTCTTGACCTTTGCTCTCCTCACCGCCCTTAGCTTCCAGATGTCTGGGTGAGCTGGGCCCAGGGTACTCAGCTCTCGGGCGTTCTCCCCTCTGCCGGAACAGAAAACCCAGCATCGGCAGGAGGCTGTTCATGTGATGGTCCAGCAACCTGGCTATCCACCCAGCTTCTTGGCATCAGGAAAAAGAGCTCAGGGGGAACTTGAGGGTTTCGTAATCAAAATTGGGGGCTGAACTTGAATCAGGAGAGAATTTAAAAAGGCATCAGGCCCCCTTCTTTTTCCACCTGGGCTTCTGGTTGGGCCTTGAGGGTCCCCAGAGCAGATGGCAATGAGAACTCATTCTAGAACTGCTTAACCTTCACTGAGATTAGATTGAAAGTCATGAATTTCCAACTTTCAGCAATTATTCAGAATATGGTATATAATTGGAAGGGGAAAAGAACTCTGTTTGGATAGATGAAAACACATTTTCTATTGATTTTACCTTGAAAGTGAGTACTAGGAAGGCAGCCTTTTCTGTTTTTGAGTTTTGTTTTAAGGTTCTATTACTTGTACTGCCATTTAGGATTTTGGAAACACTGGCGTCTGTGTGTCATTTCTGCTCCCTTTCTTAAACTTGGATCAATTTTCTCCTGGGTGAAGTTTAAAATAATAAAAACTGGGAAACCATTTTCTCAATGTCTCCCGTTGCATGGCAATCCAAACAAACAGGCCCCTTTCCTCTGTAAGAACTTCCAATAAAACAAATCACAAAGGTTATGTTTAAAAAATATGATTTCCAAACAACATTTATTTCCCTTTAACTTGCTAAAAAAAAAAAAAAAAAAAAAAACCTCAATGGACTTTTCATGACTCACTTCTCAGCTGCTGCGGGGTTAGGAAATCTAACTTCTGGGGAGGCCCAAGGAGCAGAGCTGGACATGGAACGCAAAGCTAGCCAGGGCCGGAGGACAGTGGACAAGAGTCACCAGCAAGCCCCGGGCTGCCCAGAGTCTCCTCTCCCTGCATGGCCCCTGCTGGGAGACCTTCCCCTCACCCCAGCCCTCTGCCCTTTCCGGCCGTCTCCCTGCCCAGGGAAGGTCGTCCCTGTGGACTGCAGACAACGGCTCCCTTGCCCAGGGACACTGGCTGCAGAGCAGAGGGAAGGGGCTAGGCCGGTGTTCATCTTCCTGGCTCCCTCCCTGCTGGTCACTGGGAGGCCCCTGTGTCCCTTCACCAGCAGTTTCAGAGCTTCCCGCCCCTCCCTAGACAGCTGCCCTCCCCGGGCTCCAGAATTGCTCTTCCTCCTGTCCCTTTGGCCTGGGGGTGGACACAGCGCCCTGCTATCTCCCGCTGCACAGCCAAGTGAACTGCCACGGTCACGTCAGCTTATTAGGAAACCCGACGGCATGGCTTTGCCCCACGTCCTCTCCTGTCTCGGAGACATTATTTATATTTTAACTTATTTGTCTTTTCGGAATCATGGGCTTTTCGGCACTAAATAATATGGGTCTTGACTGCAAACTCTTGTCAACATCGAAAACTTGGACAAATTATTAATTGGGCAGAAACTTCTTGTATCAAAATATGGAAGGTGCCAGTGTGCCAGCCTCCAGAGGCATCGCGACAACTTGGTTAATGCACGTAAAGGCAAGGCCTCACAGAGGCGTGTCCACCTACTCCTCTCTCCTTTTTCCTTGAGCCCAGTGAACCCAGCTGACTTTACCTGTGTGCTCATTACGCAGGTAAGCATTTTACGTGCGCTTATCTCTTTATACGAGCCTATTACTGTTATTCTCCTTGTTTTGCAGATGAAATAACTGGAGTATCCAGAGGGTGAGAGGGTTGCTGGGGTCTGCCGGACTGAAGCTGCAGCGCTCAAGACCAATGGGGACTGTCAAGGCAAAGACCCACCACATACCACATCCATCCTGTTTTTTACAGGGCCTACCAAATTGTCAGCCATACAGTAGGTGTTCAGTAAATGCTGACTTGGTTCCCAGAGTGCCTGTTGCAACAGGCAGGTGGCCAGGCGGTCCACGTGGTGCAGGCAGCCACTGCCCATGAGCCTCAGTGACAAGGAGAAGGCTGCTGGAAGGGCAGCCCACGGGGCGAGGAGGGCAGTGTGAGCTTGAGCTGGGAGGCCGGTAGCAGAGGACAGCTGGGCACAGAAGCCTGGACTCCTTCTTTGCCACCTGCTGGCCAGGAGGATCTCCTCCAGGTGGTGGAGCAGCCCTACATCTAGGCGCCCTTTCCTGGGGCCTTTCACACCTGGCCAGCAACCTTGGTGCTTGCTGGGGTTTATGTTAAAACCCGAGGTCCCAGGGAACCCTTTCCCCCAACACAACTGTTGCTCTGACAAGCGAGGGACGTGTGACAGAGCATCTGGGAGGGCCCATTGGCCAGGAGGGCTGGCAGGTGGTAAGGGATGTGTGGTTTCACAGCGCCCTCCCATCCTCTTGGAGAAGGAAGACACAGGACCCACAGCACCTGAAGCGGCTTCAGTGGGCCAGAGCCCGCCCCAGGGCACACACTGCCATTCCCTGAAGGTCCCTCTAACACCCTGGCCCATCAGGCACACGGACGGTGCTGCAGACTCAAACCAGTGCCCGGCTGTCCCCGTTCTTCAGTGAAACCGAAGGTGACCTACCCTGACTGATGGCCTCCCACCCCCCTAGGTTTCTCAGGCTCCGGGAGGGCAAGAGGGCCGGGGCAGTTCTGAGTCAGACTTGGCTCTGGAGGGGTAGTTTCTGGTAGACTCTGCAGAGGAGGGCGGCCTCGGTGTTAGCCTCTCTCCCAAGTCCCCTTGCTCCCAGAGCTCACCAACTCAGCAATTCCCCAGAGCCACTGGGGGTTTGCTGCTGTTTTTTTAAAGCATGAGTTTACCAAGATGTTACTGAAGAATCTAAAGCTTTCAACTTCTAAAAATCACTTTGACTTCGCCAGCTGGGATCAATCCAAGGGAATTATTCATAATTTTATTAGAGATCTTATTCCAGGGAAATTTTTTGTATCTGATTATCACCATGATGGAAATTGAAAGTTTCTACCAAGAATTCAACCTCTGCATGTGACTTTGCCCCCTGAAAAAATAGAATATGTAAAGCTGTCCCCAGCAGACACCATGGATGTCCACAGTCCCCAAAGTCCCCAATTACAATAGGAATTCCTCATCTAATTTAGGGTCCCAGTAGGAGAAAAAACCACGTCTAAGTGCCTGTAAATCAGATTTCATAGTGATACACGTCCACCACAACTTATATGGATCATAAATGTGACACTACTGTAAACAATCCAGTTTCTTTGAGGATGTATTTGAGGATTCTTTTATTAGCTTTGAGAAATCACAAACCTCCATCAGGAAAGTTTTTCATCGGCTGTTACAGTTTATTGCCTTTCTTTTCTGTAGTTTGTACAAAATGTCTATTTTTTCTCTTCTAACATTTGCCTGGGCTAGCCAAGTACAAGTCCATGCTCTCCCTGGGCTGGGGTATCATAACCCAGGTGAAGACTCAGGCTGCCTCCCCCCACTCCCCTCCGCAGCCCAGACTTCTCATGCCACTGAAATTTCTTTCTTTCTTTTTCTTTTCTTTCTTTCTTTCTTTTTTTGCCCACAAGTAAAGTCCTCTCTCTCTCTCATTCTCTGAAAGTTACCCATTCCTGAATTTTACTCTTTACCACAGTGGAGGGTAGGGAATAGCTGAGGTCAGGAAATATGGAGAGAATGTTAACAATTTACCACTAAAACATACATTAAGAATATTTTGGGTGAGTGTAATCTCCACGTTGAGCTTCTAAACCCAGGGTTCTCTCATCATGTGACCACCTTCACATTACCCGCACCCCTCTCAGTCTCTCTCCTCCCTTCCTAAATGAGCTCTCTGTGAAAGGTCGGCCTGAAGAAACGTTGACAATCAGGTTTCCTGCCCCCGTCACCTTCGGCCACACTGATGACAAACACTGAAGGCAAATCACAAGCCATTCCACCACACAGTTTCATTAAGAAAAGAGAGCTTTACTCCAAGGTCTTCTTTCTTGTATTTAATAAATCACTTGGTTTTCAAAGCTTAATGCCCAAAGCTAAATAATATATAGAGAAAAGTTGAACAAGACAGTGACCTTCAAGGTACTGTAGTATGTCACTGAAAAAAGGGGCACAGAGAAAAGGGGAGGAAATAGGCCTAAGGAACGTGTCACTGATGAAGAAATAATATATCGAGGTCACCATAACAAGAAGCCGGTGTCGGGTGTGGCCAAGGTCATCATTATCACCTTCTACGCCTCAACCTCAAGGTAGCTTGAGCTGCAGAGAGGGACCCAGAACTCCATGCCCGCCACTGTGAGTCTGCCCTCAGGTCTAAGCCTCAGTCCTTGTCGCTGATTAGCCAAAGCAGAGCAGCTGAGAAGCACAGCGGCACGCAGCAGGCCACGGCTGGGCAGGGCCACCAGGGGGGCTCTGAGAGGCAGCCACACAGCAGGCCACGGCTGGGAAGGGCCGCCATACAGCAGGGCCGCCAGGCGGGGCTCTGAGAAGAAGCCACACAGCAGCCCACCACTGGGCAGGGCCGCCAGGCAGGGCTCTGAGAGGCAGCCACACAGTAGGCCACAGCTGGACAGGGCCACCAGGGGGGCTCTCGAGGGGTGGACATCTGGAAATCCCACTGGTGGCAGATTCAGCCCAGCGTGTGTGTCTGGTAGGCACAGGCCTGAGCCCTGGGAGACATGCATCCATCTTGGACCATGACAGCCACTCCAGGCCAACTTGAGACACGACAAAGGAAGAGTGGACAAAGCCAGGCAGTTACCAGCCGTCCCCCTGCCCCAGGACTTGGGGCAAAGAGGTAGGAGATTTGCCAGGAGGCACAGACTTAGTCTTTGGAGGGGCTCTAATTTGATGTTTGGATTGGGAACCTAGTGCCTGCATTTGAATCCTGCCTTTACCACTTTACTTAAGGCAAGTTACTTCCTCTCTGTGCCTCATTTTATTATCTATCTGCAAATGGAAATGACACATCCCAGCATTGGTGCAAGATCTTAACAAGGTAATGCATATACACTGGCGTAGCAATTATTGTGTGTCCATAGGAAGTGAGGCAACTGGGTAAAGGACCCAGACCCCTCTAAGTGCACCAGCCCGTTCTCCATTGCTGTAATAAAGTGCCTGTGGCTGGGTAATTTACAGAGAAAAATTTATTTAACTCCAGAGTTTGGAAGCTGAAAGTCTTAAGTCAGACTGCAACGTTGGTTCGGCCTCCAGAAAAACCCTCCTGGCAGATGTGACCACAACAACGGTGGGGGGTGTGCAAAAGAGAGAGGTCCTGGGGGCAGAGAGAGTGGAGAGGCCACTCTTGACTTTTCATAGCAACCCTCTGTGGGATCTAACCAGAGCCCCTCAGAGCTACCTCAGTCCCTTGCCAGGGCAGAGTCTCCAGTGACCTAACCACCTCCATGCCCACTTCTTCCAGCTCCCGCCACCCTCTTTTCCTCTCAGATGCTGTATTCTTGTTTATCTTTATGAGCATATAGTCCCTGCTCCTGCTCCTGGGAGTCAGTGTGGTATTGCGACGCACGCCTGCAGAACACAGTGGCCACACCCGGGCACGCTGGTGCCCTCACAACCCCACCCTGCCCAGCCCCTTTCTGTACCTCATGCTCACCACTCTACTCTCAGGTTGACTTTTCCTCCCATGTGACAGAGAACATGGTTATCTGTCTTGCTGTGTCTGGCTTCCTTCACATATCACCATGTCCTCGGGTCCCCATGGTGCTCACTGAGGACCACGTCTCAGCACACGAGCACTGGGGACACATGCACAACACATGCAAACCGTGGCACTGATGCCCACCTTGTGTGACGGTCTTTAACCACAGCTCCCAGGCAGGGTCCTTCTATTCCTATTGTTCATACACCATCTAGACGTTTAGCCCTTAGGTTGCTATTGGCAGATCGAAGGCATCACCTGTGCATGGACCTGCTCGTCTGTTTGCCTGCCTGTTAAAATCCCTGGTGGTATTTATGTGCTGGCCCGCGGGAAGGAGAGGATTCTAACCTCATCCTTCAGTGTTTGTCATCAGTGTGGCCGAAGGTGACGGGGGCAGGAAACCTGATTGTCAACGTTTCTTCAGGCCGACCTTTCACAGAGAGCTCATTTAGGAAGGGAGGAGAGAGACTGAGAGGGGTGCGGGTAATGTGAAGGTGGTCACATGATGAGAGAACCCTGGGTTTAGAAGCTCAACGTGGAGATTACACTCACCCAAAATATTCTTAATGTATGTTTTAGTGGTAAATTGTTAACATTCTCTCCATATTTCCTGACCTCAGCTATTCCCTACCCTCCACTGTGGTAAAGCTTCCTCCTGGATTTGCCCTCATGGTGTGAGATCTTAGAAGTAAGTCCAAATACCTCCTTCCCACTCCAGAAGCTGGGGAGAAAGGTCCCTGTCCCATGGGGTTGTCACGTACATTCACTGAGTTAATTCAGGAGCTCGTGGAGGCTGCTTGGATCAGCTCTTCTACTTGCTCTTATCCTTCAACCTGTCCCTGTTTGCCTTCTGGTTTCATTATTGCTCTCAGTATTCCTCTCTGTTGACAGCCAGACACAGGGACATTGGCTTGAACTTGGCCCCTCAGGCTCTTTCTTCTGGTATATCGAATGTTGTATGTTTGGTACAAGGACAGAAGTTTTTTTAAAAAATTGTGAACTATAACCACACTAAGTGTGCATAAAACTACACAAAAGATTCTTAAATAATTGAAAGCACATGCCCATGTAGCACCATTGTTGAGATTATTACCGACCCCCTCCCCCTCCCCCCAACGTTTCCTGAGTGCCCTTCACCAGTAGAAACCCTCCCCAACCCTCAGAGACAGCATCATGGGCCCATGACCTGTGCAATTGCAACGGGGTTCTATCCTCAGAGGCCCCGTTTGGTTTAAGAGGCTGTAATCACCTTTTGGAACTATTATAACATTTGAATTAGTGGGCCTGCATTTCAATTTTGCTCCGAGGCCCACAAATTCTGTAGCTAGTCCAACTTTCACTTTGAAGATGACCACCATTATGACTTTTCTGATTATGAGCTTCTTGTTTCTCTTTATAATTTTGCCGCTCATACATGGATCTGGAGCTCTTTCTTCTCAATGGTGTGCTCTGACCTACTGTTCCTACAATAAGCCCTCTCAGTCCCATGGTTCCTGCTTCATGGGTCCCATGCCCTGGACCCTGTTGGCTTCCTTATGGTATTCTTTCAGTGTAGTCTATTTTGCTTACATTCGCCAGAATTGACTTCTGTTGCTTGCAACTAGAGAAGCATAGCTACGATGATCTGCTACTAAAAGACTCTTGGTGGTGTTGGATAGCTCTTCTTTCTTTATTTCTTTCTGCACGTACTCCAAAGTATGATGAACATTCCATAGATGTAAGATTAGTTAAAAATCAGCCAACCTGACAAACTCTTAATTTGCAGCAGAGAAAGTTGATGTATGAAGCTGTGAAAGTAGTTAAACGTATTTAAGAAAAGGTTACCTCCGAGACAGGCCATCAGGCTCAAAGTTCCTGCCAACAACCTTGTTTCTTCTTAGAAAAGTTGCTATAGGCTGCTAACAGACGGTCACTTTCTAGAAGAATTCCTCCTCATGATATGGGCTTGAGGTGGGACCCCAAGTCCCTAGTTATACGTGTACCCCCATTCTCCTGACCTCGGTTATTAGTGCAGGGACAGGTAAAGTAACGCAATAGGACATTAACAATCCTCCTGCGTCACTCAGCTTTTCACTGCTGTGTCCAAACTCAGAAACCAGCTTACAATTGGAAAAGGTCATTTTGGCTCACAGTTTCAGAGGTTCCAGTCCATAGTCTTCATTGCTTTTAGGGTTATAGAGGAATAAACATCATGGCCAAGTAAATCTGCTCATCTCATGGTAGCCAGAAAGAGAGAGGATGAGCCGGGGACAGGACAGAGTCCCCAAGGACCCACTCCTTTCAACTAGGTTTTGTCTCTTACAGTTTCCATCACCTCCCAGTAGTCCTTTCAGCTATGAATCCTTTAATAGATTAATCCATTAACCCTTAAGATTCCAATCACTTCCCCAAATCCCCATCTCTGAATGTTGTTGGGGACCAAGCCCTTCACACATGGGTCTTTGGGGGAAACGACTTCATATTCAAACCGTAACACCTCCCTAGGAGGTGTATACTCAATCTATCAGGGAGAATGATCTCTGGGTTTGGGGACAAGGGCCTAGTGTTGCAACGGTGTAGGGAGACTCTTCCTTCAACAGTGGAGACTGAAACTCTACAGCACACACACAAGGCAATAAGCAGGAGCCAGCAGGCAGTAGGAGCAATGAGCATCTAGGGATTTTGTACTCGATGGTGACACAAGAGCAAAGAGGAAGAGAACTGACGACTACCAGACTGCTCTTGAGCCTCTGGGGACACTGTGGTGTCTTGAGGGACATTTCAGCACTCCAAGACGCTTGGCATTACCACTGCCCAAATGGTTTACTCTGCTTCATTCCCCCCTGTGCATCCTAAACTAAACTCCCAACATCTGTCTCAGTCTCTACCACCAGAATTGGAGCCTAAGATGAAACATAATGTACTTACAAACCCTGGACTTATTAGTTCAATTGAAGATTCTAAACGAAACCCCTCTGCAGATGCGCACTGTACCTAACAAACCATTCTTCTTACTAACAATGGAGCTTTTCTGTCCTCAGTACCTGCAACTCAAAGGTAGGTGAAACAGCTCAAGGTAAGCAACGTAAAAATGGGAACCCAATGAAGGGGACCCAGTAGGACCTGCCTGCCACGCTCCACTGCGAATCTGGAGGCTCTGGATTCCGTTTTCTCCCCCTCTGCTCTCTTGATCATATTCAGGCCACCAAAATGCTTCCCTAGGATTGAGACTGTGTCCCTGCTTGTGATCTTGTTCCTCTCAATACTCCATAAAGCAGCCAAAGCAATAATAACAAGATTGATCATAAAATGACAGCCTATGGCTCCCAGCACATGGCCCCAAGCTCTGCATACACATTTGAGATGGTTATGATGTGGCTCTGGTTTACCTTCCCAGTCTTATTCTCCCTTCTCTTTCCCTATTCTCCCTTTTCTCCCCTATATGATGCCTTACATTCTCTCCTCCAGACTTAGAGTCACTCTTTGTCCACTTACTTTTTGCATGAATTTTCTTCTGTCTCAAATCCTCCCTCTAAGCCTCTGTTTTGTTTTATCCCACTCCTCTTTAAGGTTCTAACTGAAATGTCTCTTCCTCCTGGAATTTTCTCCTGAAGACCAGGGTTCATAATCATGTACTTTGTGGAGTTCTCTCTTTAAATTAAAATTATCCTTTGGAATATAATGATAAGGGGATGAAGGAAATAGTCCATGCAAATGGTCTTTGAGAAAGATGAATGGGCCCTTGAAGAGTAAGTAGTGGTTGAAACTAAAGAAGAATCAAAACTGTGGATGGTAGAACCATACTGAGAAGTCCGACATCCAGGGCGTCTGGGAGATGGCTGACTAGAGGCACTTCCTCTCCCAAAGAAAAACCGAAACAGAGTCAGAGTTTTTAAGGGAGCAAGAAGATGAATGGAGAAACTGGAAAACAAAGACTCAGGGTGGCCTTGTAATGAACAGCACAAAGCTCCCTACAGGGACCACCTCACTGATCCAGTCCAGGCCAGGGTGGACATGTGAGAGTCTTTCATTGAGAGGAAAATGGTAAACAGTTGGCCCACAGCAGCTTCTAGTGACAACATGAACACCTGAAAACTTTGCTGTTGGGAATTCTGCAGCCTTTTCAGACACCAAGCCCAGCTTGGGTGCTAAAGAGCGTGCACCCAGCTGCGAAAGAGCATGCACCCAAGAGAGGGAGTGTGATCCAGGCCATGTCCTCCCTCGCCAGGACCCTGCTGTGTAGCATTTTGAGACCATATCCACTGAAACCCCACGGGGCCGGAAGGGCTCCCTATCCCTACCTGTGCCAGGTATCTGGCCCCTACTGCACAAGTGTGTGCACTTGGGTCCCATTTAAGCTGTACACTCATGGAAGTTGATGGGTGCCGGGTTTCTGTTCTTGAATCTAAAATGGCTCAGGGGTTACTCCAGTTGAACTGGGCTAACTGAACTGCACAAAACAACCACACAAGAGACACAAATACCGGGGCTGGGGTTGTGGCTCAGTGGTAGCACGCTTGCCAAGCATGCTTGAGGCATTGGATTCGATTCTGAGCACCACATACAAATAAATAAAATAAATGTCCATCCACAACTAAAAAAATTTTTTTAAAAAAAGAGAGACACAAATACCTTTTTCATTGGGATCGCTGTGACGGCTCCTCTGACCTTAAGGGTCCACAGGAAGAGAGAGAGCGAGAACACGTGCTGACCCCTTTCCACTGTCAGCAGGTTGATTGACATCTGGGTAGGCCACACCCAAAGGCACAGTAAGAAAAGGGGACACACACAAGGCACTTCCATGGAAGATTCTATCCTAAACAGGGCAAGGGGTTATATTACAAAGGAACAGGTGAGCATAGCTTCACCCATGGGGCTGTAGCAAGATACACCCATGCACGAGACACCGACCCTCGAATCTGAGAAGAGTGGGGAAAGCTCTGCGACATTTCTGTGAATGAGTGCATCAGCATCCAGCCATGGAGTGTGAGTCAGTCATGTGCAAGGTTGGTCTCCCACAGATGGGCACCTCACCCTCACTACCAGACACATCACATTATGCCCAAAGCCAGGAGACAGCTGTATCTCAGCTGGCAGAGCAACACTGCAAACCCTGGCAAACTAGACTACTGAGACACACACAACCCATCATTGATATTGCTAAAGAAGCTACATGGATACTACACAGCTGTGCCACCTGGAACCAAAGCCAAGGAAGCCTGCCCAGTCACCACCCAGAGACACATCTCCAGGAGAAAGTCTTTTACCATGAAATCCACCCTGTAAAGTTAGTAGAGGCAACTGATCCAACAGAATCAGTTGTGCAAACATCTACACAGTAACACAAGAAGTGTGAAAAATCAGGGTAACCTGATGCCCCCAGAGGAAGACAATAACTCTCCAGCAACAGACTTCAAAGAAAGAAAATCAGGGAATTTTCTGAAACAACGAAATCAATAACAAAACACCGAAAACAACTTAAAGAAAACTCAGTGAGATACAAGAGAATACAGATATACAGTTCAACAAAATTAGGAAAACAATTTGCAGTCTGATAAATTCAGCAAAGAGATAGATATCATAAAAAAGAACCAAATGACATATTGAAGCTGAAGAATACAATAAATGAAATAAGAAATATAGGCGAGAGTCTTGACAATGGACTAGATCAAGCAGATGAAAGAATTTATGAGCTTGAAGACAGATCTTTTGAAATAACCAAGTCAGAAAAAAAAGGGAAATACACAAATTAATAACCAGAAAAAAAGAATGAAGAAAGCCTATAAGACTTATGGAATATCATTAAGCAAACAAATATTCACATCATGTGTATTTCAGAAAGAGAAGACAGAAAAAATCCATAGAAAATCTGTCTAACAAAATAAGAAATGAAAACCTCCCAAATCTTGGGAAAGATATGGACATCCATATCCAGGAAGCTCAGCCCAGTTAGATTTAACCAAAAAAGTCTCTCCAAGGTATAATATTGTCAAACTGTCAAAAAGATACAGACAGAGAGAGAATTCTCGAAATAGTAAGAGGAAAGCATTATGTCACGTACTAGGGACTCCCCATTAGACTCTCTCCACAGCAACCTTGCAGGCTAACATAGAATAAGATATATTTAACGTCAGAGGGAGGGACTACCAAGAATACTACTCCCAACAAAGCTGTCCTTAAGAAATTAAGAAGAAATGAAGTCTTTCAAAGACAAAACCACACCGAGGAAATCCAAGCCCTCCCAGACTGGCCTTATGAGATGTGCTTAAGGGATGAACACACCTAGAAGTCAAAGAATGACACAAAAAAGTTCAGAACTCACAAGCAGAGCAGGTAAGAACAGAACCAAGCACTACCAGTGTAAAAACCACTGAACCTCAAAGATAAGCAAGAAGAGAGGAAGAAAGAAACAAAGGATATACAAAACACCTGGAAAAAAAGAAACTGACGGAAGTCCTTACCTACCAATGAAAACCTTGAATGCAGACGTATTGAACTTCTGAATTTAAAATCTTTAGACTGACTGAACAGTTTTTTTTAAGTAAACACAGCAATATGCTGCCTCACTTCACTGACAAAGCACACATAGACTAAAAGTGCCCAGATAGAAGGAAGATTCCCAAGCAAACATGGACCAAAGTGAGCAGAAGCAGCTATACCTACCTCAGACACCTTAGATGTTATATCCCAGACTGTGAGGAGAGACAGAGGGTCACCACATAGTGAGAAAGGGATCAGTGTAACTGGAGGAAATAACAATTGTAAATATATATGCACCTAATGTCAGAGCACCTGATTATATAAAGAAAATATTCTTAGATTGAAGGGGAGAGCCAGGCTTCAATATGATAATATTTAGGGACTTCAGTACCCACTTTCATCAATGGACTGATCATCCAGACCAAAAAATAAAATAATAATCCACCAAGTAACTTGGAGTTAAATTATACTATAGACCAAATGGACTTAGCAGACATTTATAGACCACTCCATATAATAGCTACAGAGTACATATTCTTCTCATCGGTACATGATGCATTCTCTAGGACAGACCATGAATTAGGTCACAAAAAAGTCTCAACAAGTGGGTTTTTTAAAAAAATAATTGAAATCATATCATGCATTTTCTCTGACCACAGTGGAAATAAAACTGGAAATAAACAAGAGGAAAATTAGAAATTGTAATTAGAAATTGTAATTGAAGTGAAACATCATGATCTTTAATGACCAAGGAGTCAATGAGAAAATCAAAAGAGAAATTAAAACATTTCTTGAAACAAATAAAAACAGAAATATAATACACCAAAATGCATTGGATGGACACAGCAAAACAGTACTAAGAGGACAATTTATAGCAAAAGCACTTACTTAAGTAAACAGAGATTACAATTAAACAACCTAAGGGTATAACTAGAAAAACTACAAAAGTAGAGCCAATCCCAAAATTAGTAGAAGGAAAAAACAAAGATCAGAGTAGAGATAAATGAAACAGTTACTAAAACACATACAGTGCACGTGTATACACACACACAAACTAACAAAATGAAGAGTTGTTTTTTGGAAAGAAAAACAAAGTCAACAAGCCTTTAACTAGGTTAGCCATGAAAAAGACCCAAATAAAATAAAATCATAGGTGAAAAAGGAGACATACAACTGATACCACAAACATACCATGGATCACTAGGGATTATTATGAATTACTATATGCAAACAAATTGGACAACCTGAAGAATGGTTAATTTTCTGGACACATATAACTGCCAAAACTGAACTTATAAGGAGAAAGAAAAGCTTAACAAAGCAATAATGAAAAATGATATTGAATCAATAATAAAAAGTCTTTCAACAAAGAAAATCCCAGAACTGAATTGTTTTATTACTGAATTCTACCAAGAAAAATTTATACCAATTATTCTCAAATTATGCCCCAAAAGTCCCAAACTCATTCCTTGAAGCCTTATAGCATTACTCTAATGCCCAAACCAGAGGAGGATATAGTAACAAAAAAAAAAAGGAAACTGCAAACTAGTACCCCTGATGAATATAAAAGCAAAAATTCCAATCCAAAAAACTAGCAAGTTGAACGCAATAGCATATTAAAAAGATCAAACAGGATGATTGAGTGGGATTTATCCCAGAGACACAAGGATGTTTCAACATATGCAAATCAACAAATGCAATAAGTCATATAAACAGAATGAAGGACAAAACACATATTATCATCTAAATAAATGCAGAAAAAAACACTTAATAAAATTCACTATCCCTTCAAAAGTAAAAAGTCCTCATCAAATTAGAAAATATCTATCTCAGAACAATAAAGGCTATATATCAAATACACAGCCAACATCATACTGGGGAAAAGATGAAAGTGTTTTCCTCTAACATCTGGAATAAGAAAAACATGCCCAGTTTCACCACTTTCATTCAACAGAATACTAAAAATTTTAGCCAAAGCAATTAAGAAACAGAAAGAAATAAAGACCATCTAAATAGGAAAGGAGGAGGTCAAATGTAAACGATATGATTCACATGTAGAAAACCTAAAGACAGACAGACAGACACACACACACACACACACACCCACAACAAAAACTTCAGGACTCAAAATGAATTTGGTAAAGTTCCAGGACATAAAACTCAAAATACAAAAATTAATTGCATTTTTACACATCAATAATAAACTTTCTGAGTAAGAAATCAAGAAAGCAATATCATTCACAACACACACATGAACCCTGAAATTAACTTGACAAAGGAAGTGAATTATTTCCACAATGAAAAATCACAAAACACTGATGAAACAAATTAAAGAAGATGGAAAAATGTGAAAGATATTCCATGTTCATGGATTGGGAGGATTAGTATTGTTAAAATGTCCAGATCACTCAAAGTGATTTATAAATTCAGTAAATTCAATATAATCTCTGTCATGATCTATTTCTGGGAAGAATGCCCCAAAATAGAAAAAAAATCCCAAAATTCATTTGGAACTGTAAAAGATACCAAATAACCAAAGCAATCTCAAGCAGAAAGAACAAACTGAATCTGCTAACCCTTGATGTCAAAACATACTATAAAATATTAATAATAGGAACAGATTGGTCCTGGCATAAAAACAGACACACAGACCAATGGAGCAGAATAAAGAAGCCAGAAATGAATCGATGCCTCTACAGCTAATTGGTCTGTGATAAAAACACCAAAAACTTACACTGGAGAAAGGAGTGTCTTCAATAAATTTTGCTGGGAAATTTGGATATCCATGTGCAAAAGAATGAAACTAGGTTCCTACCTCTCACCATTTATAAAAATAAATTCAAAATGAGCCTAAGGTCTAAGTGGAAGACCCAACGTATGAAACGATGAAGGAATATACTTCAAGGCATTGTGGTAAGCAATGATTTTTAGATGTGATCCCAAAGGCACAGACAACAGAAGCAAAAGTAGCCCAATGAGAGTCTATGAAACTAGGAAGCTTCTGCAAAGAACATGGACCAAGCAGCATGGTGCAGGGGCAGCCTGCAGGAAGGGACACAAGGTTTACATACTATGAATCTGATGAGGAATTAACATCCAGAATAGTAAGGAACTCAACAAACAACCCAACTTAAAAATGGGCAAATGATGTGAAAGGCATTTTTCCAGAGAAAACATACAAATGGTCAAAAAGTATATATTAATGTTCCATATCACTAATCATCAGGGAAATGCAAATCAAAACCACAGCGAGGAGTCAACTCACCCCAGTGGGAATGGTTATAATTAAAAAGACAAAAAAAAAAAAAACAAATGCTGGCAAGAAGGCAGAGATGGGGGGGACTTTTATACACCGTTGGTGGGAATGTAAATTAGGGCAGCCACCATGGAAAACAGTATGAAGTTTCCTCAAAAAGCTGAAAACAGAACTACCTTACAATGCAGCTACTCCACTACTGGGCCTCTATCCAAAGGAAATGAAATTCATATATTAAAGAGATACCTGCACTTCCATGCTTATTGCAGAACTATTCATAGACGAGATACGGAATCAATAGAGGTGTTCATCCATGCATGAAGGAATAAGGAGAACATGGTGCAGGTAAAATATTATCCAGCCACAAGATAAAATGAAATCCTGTCATTTGAGGCAATGCGGATAGAACTGGAGAACACTGTGTTAAGTGAGACAAGTCAAGCATGGAAAGGTAAGTATTGCATACTGTCACTCATCTGTGGAAGCTAAAAGGTGACTGCATAGAAACGGAGAGTGGACTGGCAGAGCTAGTCTAGGGAAGACTGGAGAGGGAGGAGGGGAAGAAGTTGAGTGCCAGATTCCAAAACACAGGTGGACGGGTGGCATAAAATCCAGCTTCTGCAGACCAGTGGGGCAACTACAGTTTACAACCATTATTATATATTTACAAAGAACTAGAAGAAAGGAGTTTTGTGGTTCTCAAAAAAATAATAAATATCTAAGGAAATGGAAATGCTAATAACTGGTTTGATCACCATACCTTGTGCACATATATCCAATTACCACCCTACACCCCCAAGTAGGTACAATTATTATGTGTCGATTAAAAACTTTTTAAAAATCTGATGATCAGGGGGAAAAATACCCTCTGTCTTGTCTGTCTTTAGCTTGGTTGTAAATTCCTTAGGATGTTGGGTGCAGAGCGGGTGCACAAAGGTGATTCTCCACCTATGGCCAACATCCAGGGCTGCAGTGTTCGTGAGAGAGGTCAGAAGATTGGGCGAGATTCTGGACAAAACACGGGGCCAGACAGGCCAACCACTGCTGAAGCAAGAGGGTCCCTTAGTAAGCTGCCCTCCTAAAAGTTGAGTTCTAGGCAATCCCCCAAAGCCCACCCCACTTCTTTCATCTATTTTAACTAGAAGCAAAAAGCACTTCTTCTCCACAGGTCCATACCTAACATGTTCCCCAACTTGCCTGCTTCATGATTTCTCAAAATAAAAACAAAAACAACCCAGGTAGGACACAGGTAAGTTGCAGTGAGAAGCGTGAGTGTCCGTAATTGGAACTGTTTGGACGGCAGAAGGATAAAGTGCCAATGGTTAAGCAGACTCTTTAACTTCCACTAAAACAAAAAGAGATAAGAAAATCAGAAAGGTCACCTCCATCCTGGCCAGTGGGAAATGGTGAACCACACTATGCTTTTAATCCATAAGGGAAGTTTGATTTGTTTTCTCTTTTCTTTTTGGAAGACCTTTTTAGACATAATACCTTTATTTTATTTACTTTTATTTTTATGTGGTGCCAGGAATCAAACCCAGTGCCTCACACATGCTAAGCAAGTGCTCTACCACTAAGCTACAACCCCAGCCCACAGAAGACTGTTTCTTTAGGAGACCTTAATGTGAGTAAGCAGAAGGTGGAACAGCCCCATCGAGGGACTGGAAGGGCATTGAACTGACCACGGCACTCTGGGTAAGTCACTGGGCTTCTCGGAACTCCAGTTTCTCCTCTGCAAAACAGGAATCTAGATAACAACCCAGTCTCGCCTGCGGGGAGGCACCAGGGAAGAGACAGTTGAGTAAGAACTGGCCTGCAGGGGAAGCAAAGCCAGGGACTCTGGGCCAGCAAGTGTTCCACGTGAGAGACGTGTTCCTGAGCAGAAAACACGAGGTCAAACTTCACATGATACCAGTGAGCAGGAAGGAGCATGGGAGGCCCGTTTGCTTTGATCACGATAATTGTTCTGAATAAACACTCTCTCATCAATGTGCAGTCATGTTTTGGGCATCCTACACAGTCTATACCACTTCACGCTGGGTTTCACGCTCCTGTTTAAATCAGTAAGTGGGCAAAATACTTCACCAGGGCTGAGGTTCCCCTTCCTGTCAATACTGAGAGGGGATCAGGAAGGGTGTCCAGGACAGATCTGTAGGGTCTCAGGGAAAGGCAGCTACTGGCAGGACTCAGGGCTGAGGGTTATCTATATCTGTCATGGCAGACTCCCTCCAGCAATGGGTCCCTGCAGCTCGTCCCACCTTACCCTGGAGAGGCCTCAACCTTCCCAGCACAGTGGCCACGGGGCCAGCCAGGGTGAAGTCCATCTGTCGCTCCTCATCTGGGCACTGATCAGAAGCCGGGACTTCACAGTGATGCTATTAAACAGCTATAGGATGTGGTAATGTCCAGCCAGGAAATTAAGCCAGCAACCTCCCAGGGCTGTAACTCAAACCTGTCAGTTTCAGAACACTCATCAGTTGCATTTCATTAAAACAAGGAAAACAGGGTAGCAGAGAGAAAACAAAATGCCTGGATTGTAATTCCAGAGAAGTCCCTGTCTCCTCCCAGCCACACAGGCTAGCGGATCCTGAGTGCCATCCCCACTGAGCAGGAGGGGAGAAACCGGACATTCCTGGGGGGTATTTATACAGCAGGGCTTCCTCCTCAGCCTATTTGGTTAGGAGGAGCTCAGGAGCTGAGGCTGAATCTCAGGAATGTGTAAATAAAGTGACATTGACACAGACCTTTAGGAGCAATAACTAGTAAGAAGCTCTGCCCACTTAGGGCACAGCTTCTTACTAGTTATTGGGCCTGGATGTCTTTGGTAGCCTGGGGACATTCAGGCACCCCTTACAGGATACTGTAAGGCAGTAAAAAGGAAACCGAGTACACTGAAATAGAATTATGCAAATATTTTTTAAATGTGATAGATCTTTCTTTTTTACAGTACTGGGGATTGAACCCGGGGTGCTCTACCACTGACCCACATCCCCATCCCTTTTTATTTTTTATTTTGAAACAGGGTCTCACTAAGTTGCTGAGGCTCACCTCCAACTTGCGATCCTCCTGCCTCAGCCTTCTGAGTTGCTGGGAATCTCTGTGGCGTTTGCCACATAGGTTTTTTGGAATGTTCTTATTTTAGTAAACATTCAACAACAAGATCTAACTGCAGGTTAAATAGCTTCCATAATTTTGCGAGGGTGATGAGGGCAAATATTTTGAGATCTCTGGGACAACCGTAGGTTATATGAGTTATCTGGGCTTCCTATCAGTAACTAAGTCACAGTACCAACAACAGTGCTGCAGTCTTTGTCGCCCCATTTAGAATGGAAAAGTGGTTCAATTTCAGAGAAACGTTGGTGAAATAATGATGGGTCTCCGCAACCTTCAGTTAGCTCACGAGCTCTCGGAACTCCATCCAGTTAAAACCTTGGACTTCAACACGTTTGGCTCCAGGGACAGCTAGGACATCATGGGAACAAGCTGCCCCTAGCTCTGCATTCAGAGGACAGCCCATGAAGAAGAGGGCCCGGTGTGGACTGCTTTGCTCTGGCGAGAGGCCCTTGTTCCCTTCCTCAGGCTCAGTTGACACACGTCCTCTGGCCTCTTGGGGATGTAAGGAAGCCAGGCCAAGTGACCTGATCTATTAACCGGACAGTGGATAAGACCGTCAAAACCAGCTGGGGCTGGTTTCCAGGCTTGTCACTCAAGTTTCTATCCCTGACTCAAGAAGAGGCCGCGGCTCTCACTAGGTCTGAAGCAAAGGTCCAGGAAAGGACTCTTTCCTGCCATCAGAGACTTCTCGTGGTCTCGTTGGTTGGTCGGGGACACAAGTGCCCAGCTCGGGACTTTCCTGTAGCCATCTGTGGGGAGTCACTGAAGAGCCAGGTGGCCCCCTGAGCCCGTCTAGCATTGGTGGGAGCTGCCCTGACAGTGTATCCAGGAAGCGCTCACCAGAGCTAGATGCTTCTGCCTGTGCTTGGTCTGCATGGATCAAACAAAATCAGAAGTGGGAGGTGTGTGCACAGGGAGGTGTGGGTAAGAGGAGATGTTCTGAAAATATTGCCACTGGGTAACTTAAATTCACTTTAGAGTTTAGCTTATATTCTTCATGACAGCATTAAGCTTGGTTGATGAGTTTTAAGTTATTTATTTATTTATTTTTGATACTGTGGACTGAACCCAGGGGTGCTCTACAACTGAGCCACATCTCCAGACCTTTTCATCTTTTATTTTGAGAGAAGGTCTTGCTGAGTTGCCCAGGCTGGCCCTGAACTTGAGAGCCTCCTGCCTCAGCCTCCCGAGTCACTGGGATTACTAATAGTTTACTTTGATTGCACTTTTACTTCTGTATGTGTTCATAGATGATCACAAGAAGTCTCCCTAGAGTTACTGGATATGAGAAAAATAGCACCTGAGAGTCGATCAAATAACCACCTTTCCCTAGGAACATGGCACCAGCAGAGCTGCCCACTGTTGCCCTGTGCTGGTGTGCTGTGGTTCCCTCATTTGGCAATATTCATGACAACAGGTGTAGAATTGAACTCGGGGGCATCTTGTTCTCTCCTAGATTTAGGAGAGGGTCCAGAAGGCAGGAATGTGAAAGCAACAACAAAGAGCAGAGACTTCACAGGTCTCTTTCGAGGAGCTTTGCATTTCTATCCAATTGCTTTTCCCTCCCACTTAAAAAAAAAAATCCTCAAGGAATACACACTTAGGTAAAATCACAAACACTGCAGGAGCAAGCTGAATAAAAGGTGGAAATCCCTCCCTGAGCTGTGCTGCATGGCATTCCGCAACTGAGGAGCGACGTATCTCTCCAGATCTTTCCCCATGTGCTTGTACATGGAACATATGTGAACACACACACACACGAATGCAAGTACATGCACACACTTCTCTACACCAACGGAAATACATGTGCTAGACAGTTTTCCTGTAGCTTGCTTCTTTATTTCACTATATTTCTCAGATGCCTCTCAATGTTTGTACACACAGAACTATCTTCTTCTTTTTTTTTTTTCTGTGCTGGGGATTGAACTCAGGGGCACTTTACCACTGAGCCACATCCCCAGCTGCTGGGAGCCATTAGCCAAGTAGGTATGACAATTTCCTTGCCAGCGTACCCCATGTTGCTGACATGTTGCAGTGACATTGAATGTAGGTGACCTTGCTCAAGGACCAAGGCAGATTAGGGTGTTCCCGGTTTTAAGATAATCGTGTTTAGGGCGTTCCCAGTTTAGGTTCCAGGTTTAAGGTTTAAGATTATTCCTGCTGGGAATAGGGCGTATCCTGCTGCCTGAGTTCCCCTTGAGTTCTCACGGGATTCAGACAGTATTTTTTGGAGATAGAAGCCCAGTGGAGTGGATTTGGGCAGAGAACGTGGATTTCCCCAGAACGTGATTGTAGACGGCTGGTGTGAGTTCGGGAATAAAGAGTTGCTGTTTGAATCTACAAGCTGTCTGGTGGCTCGTGATTGTGTGCCCAGCCAGACTGCGGCACCCAGCCTTTATTTTATTTTATTTTTTAAACTTTGAGACAAGCTCTTACTAAGTTGAGGAGGGCTTTGCTAAGTTGCTGAGGCTGGCCTCGAACTTGTGACCCCCCTGTCTCAGCCTCCTGAGTCACTGAGGTTATAGTTGCATGCCACCACACCCCACCCTTATCTTATTCTTTTAAATGACTACATACGATTCCACAATATATATGAATGTGTCATCTTCCTTTAACCGTTTCCATACGATGGATATTTAGATTGCTTGCAGGTTGAGTTTTTTTGTCTGTTTTGTTGGTATTAGAAATAGCACTCAATATTATCCCACCTCCTTTAAGCTTCTAAAAGCCATCCCTGACTGTGGTTTTCTTCCCTGCCCCTGGAATAAGAGCGAAGGCAAGGAAAGAGGAAAGGGAGAGGATGCCCTCTCTTTTCCTCCTATCCATCACCTTCTGCCCACCTCCCACTGTCCTTCCTAAGATATACAAAAAGAGAGCTCCCCCTGCTGGGCATGCGGTTCCTCCCCAGCTCTCCCTGGGCCAGCTTGTCTGTGTTCCCACCCAGTTTTCAGCCTAGGATGTGTTAAGATCACCTGTCTGTACACCTGCCCTGGAGGTGCATAGAGCGGGGTATCCCCTGCTCCCTGTGCCACGATTAACACACTACAGGGCCCTGGGACACGCCTGGTGGCCTGAGCTGAATGGCCTGCAGGTACACCGCTCTTAGTGTACAGTGGTCCAGTTACCTCCATCTGCATTAGGATGGTGCATGGCCCAGACAACATCAGAGCCCAGGCCCGGGTGTCAGCTGAGAAGTCTTTCAGCAAGGCTGACGACACAGACTGCAGCAGCCTCTGCGGTGTCTTCCCCACCTTCCCTTGCTCCTCTGACTGCGGCTCCAGCAGACTGGAGAAGAGCCGTGCCCTTTGTGCCCGTCCCACAGGTTCTCCTTCTGCTTTTTGTTGACATTTTTACCTGTGCCCTGCCGGGTCTCTCCCTGAGCCAGCCCTTGAGTCACGCACGTCTCCAGCTGCAGTTCTGTGCAGAGAAGGCAAAGATCACAAGGGCTGGGGAGGCCTTCTGAACTCCCAGACCCCAGGGGTGAGGCTGACCTTCACCTCCTGAATGGGCTCATGCGTTGTCATGGGGACCAGCCGGGTAGCGCTGGAGCGAAGGGTAACCGTGGGGTAATGGACACTCACCTTCTGGAACACACAGGGCATGCCAGTTCCTCCACCAGGTGGATGCTCCCCGGTCCACCTGGACAGTCCGCCCCTCTGCTTGCACATCTGCACAGCAGCCCCATCAAGGGGAGCAAGAGGAGGGAGGAGCAGGGTGGGGGGCTGCTGTGGACTCGCCCCTCTTCACCCCTGCTCCTAGAGAGAGCATCCAAGAGGATGAAGGTTCCAAGTCCCTCTGCCACTGAGCCACAAAGGCCTCTCACAACTGAGGGATCCTCCACGTCTCTCTGCTCTGTGCCTGGGAAGAGACACCAGCTCCCGTCTCACCTCTGGGGCGTCTGTGTCTATGGAGGGATCCACTAAGGTCAGATGCCTCTCCGCCCCCCTCCCCATTTGCCCGTTTCCTATATAATGAATTAGATTTATCTTTGTTTTTTATAATGTAAATACCTCTGGGAGAGGTGACAGAGCCTTAAACAACTCATTAAATTCATCCTGTAAAGTGGGTTGAGCAAAGTGGGTTGGGGGACTAAGGAGGGCCAGGGAGAAGGGGTGTGTGTGTGTGTGTGTGTGTGTGTGTGCTCGCGCTCACGTGTGTATGTGAAGACTCCTACTTTCCCAGAGGGAATATAGTTGTCAGAGAGATAAATGGCTCTGGGTTTGCTTTTCACCTGGAGGCAGCTGGCCTCAGGGCCATCCCCTAAGCATGCTCCGGGTAGGACGCTGCTCCTACAACCCTAGACCCACAGACCAGTTCCTCTTGGCCGCCCTCAGGAGATGAGTGTGTAGATCAGTAGATTAGGTCTTCGAAGTGCAGGCTGCTGGGAGAGGAGCCAGCAGCCCTCCTTAGTAGCCAAGAGGGGAGGGCAGGCTTCAGAGCAAGGTGAATCCTGGGCACAAAGCGGGGTGGCAAGCTCCCACATCGCCTGCTTCTCCCTAGGCCCCCTCCTTCCTGCCTCAGGTGATTTCCCAAGCCCTTGTCTTGCTCCCAGGTGGAGCTGCCTTCAACCCTGACCACCTTGCTGCACGGGGCGCCACCCAACAGCTGTCTCCTCTCGGGCTCCCTCTGCAGCTCGGGCTGGAGGAGCCTGTGCAGGGAACAGGCACAGCCTGGAAGGATTGCAACCCCAAACACAAGGCTGAAAGCAGCCGGCCCCTCTTCCTCTTCAGGACCCCAGAGGCTGAATTAAAGAAGAAAGGCTTCCAACGCCCTGAGCCCTAGGACCAGGGTCAGAGGGCCCAGGCTCAGTGGTCTAGTTGGGCGCTTACTGACACCACCAACAGCCAGGTTTCCCTCCCTGGGGTCTCCTCTGAAATAGAGTTTTAAAAAATGAACCAGAGTGGGCGTCGTGGCCTCTGCAGTAATGACTGACCACCGCTGACAGCAGCAGGGCTCTGCTGACCCTCAGAGGGGCTGCTTTTCCCATGGGGCGTGGGCAATTCTCTCTGGAAGGTCACACAGACCAGAGAGGTAATGGAGAATAGGAAAGCGGATTTGACGGTAAGATTTAATAAGGCCTGACATTTCCAGGCCTAATCCTCATATATATTCCATTATGGTGATGTCCAAGACAGACCACCGAGATGAGGCCATCTATGCACAGAGGGGGTGAAGGCAGGTGGTGGGGGAGAAGGGAGAACTGTAGTCATAAAAATAAGGGCTATCACAAGTAATTGCAACAAAACTAAAAAAAAAGCCCTGATTTCTAGTTCTCAAATAGCACCCCTTAAATTATCTTCCAAAAGTCAGTGAAACCCTAAACTCAGCTCTTCATATGATTAAAACAATAAAATCCAGTGCAAAATTGAGCATGTTAAAAACCACGTCATGAAATGGTGCGGTGGAAAGCCAGGGAGGAGAAGGACAGCTAAGAGGCTTCCTCCCGACTCAGCCTGGACCTGTCCCAGGGCAGTTGGAGCCAGCTGCAGGGCCTCTCTGGGGCTGGGCGGAGAGTCTTCAGTGATTATAACAAAAGAGAGCTTAAAACTTGCTTGCAAAAGCCAGCAGCTCCTATTCTTCACTGTTGGAGCCCAGAAAGCCAGGCCTGGGTCCACCCTGCCAGTGGGAGGTTACATCTCATTAAGGCACTGTGCCATCTGCCCTCCACAGAATGAGTGAGCTTGTGCAATTTTTGGATGGTGCAGTTCTTTAAAACAAAGTGATAAATTAAAGTGGCCACAGTAATGCAGCAAAAATGTTCCACGGATGGAAACCATGGCCTTGGTGTTCAAGGCAGGGGCGGCTGGAAAGGTTCAGCGTCATCTCTGGGCCGAGTTACAAGAGTATCAGGCCCGTCCGTCTGCTATTGAAGTCTAGAAGCTGTGCTCTGTCCGTGGCCTGCCTGGGCAGGAGAAGTTTCTAAAGAGAATTTTGGTTTTTTTCTGGATCCCCAGTTAACAGGAGAATCCATTGAGGGGGAATCATTTTCTTCCCAGGAGTCCCTGCCTGGCCTCACCAGGCCAATGTCCCATGGTTCAGTGGCCCTGCTTTTGGTCATCTCCGGCAGCTATCCACTCTCCCCAAAGCCCAGGCCCTATTTCTCCACATGGCACTTTGCTAGGTCCCATGTCCCACGTACCCTCATGGCCCAGCTTGAACCCCTGCAGTTCCTGGGTGACCCAGTCTGTGCTGGCAGTTCCTTTCTGTCCTCTCCAGCTGCACCAAAGGTTGGACCTCACGGGGCCCAGCTGGGTGGCAAGGAGGAGGGTGTCCTGGGAGCAGCATGGATGAGGCAGTGGAGCATGCCCAGTGATGCCCAGGAGCTGGAGAGAAGGAGGGAACATGGGAGCGGGCAGGAGGAGGCAGGTGGTTGGGTTCAGATCCTCCCCAAGAGGTCACCTCCCCAGGAGGTCAGTAGCAGCCCACGAGCTCACGTCCAGAAGCCTCTGTGATTGCCTGTAGCATCGCAAAAGAAGCAGATGAATTTCTGTGCTAAAGCAGAGCACGAGGGAACGAGGAGGGTAAGAAGTCAAGGTAGCTTGGGAAAGCGTTCTGACTTTGGTTCCCCTGGCAAGGGGTCCCTTTCTATCATTGCCCCATCTCTGCTTGTGCTTTGAAAGGGGTGTGTGTGTGTGTGTGTGTGTGCGCGCGCGCATGTGCCTTACTGGACTCCACGCTCCCTGAGGTGGTCCTAACACGGATACTGTCCACAAAGATCTGCATGTTAGAGGCTTGTGGTACTTTTGGAAGGTGCCGTGGGTCTGTAGAGATGGGGCCTTGCTTAGCCGTACAACACCAGCTTAGCCGCCAAAGCCCTGGGTTCGATCCTTAGCATGCCCAGCAGCATGCACACACAAACACACACACATACACAGTGTAGATCACTGGGATGTTCCCTCCAAGGGAGTCCTGGAACCCTGGGTCTCTTCCCTTGCTCTGCTCCTACCTGGATATGCGATTACTTGGTTGCTCCTTGGCACACTCCCACCTGGACGGTGTCCTCCCTGAAGGCCAAACCAATGGGGCCTCCCAAACTGTGAGCTATATGAACCTTTTCTCTTCAGAAAGGGAGTCCCTCTGGTGTCTCACTGTAGTACTGCAAAGCCCGCTAACACCCTCCCCAGGACGGGCCTGCCCTTTTCATCCATCCAGCCTTGTCTCCAGGGGTGAGCCCAGGGAGTCAATAAGTGCGTGAGGGATACGCACCCTCAAAGTGCTGGTGGCATTTACAAACCTGTTTAAAGAAGAGTGTCCCCACAGTGGGGTGTTAAGGAGGGAGTGACTTGGAGTTGGCACATGACTTTGAAGCCTGAGATGGTTCTGGGGTTTGTTGGGATTTCTGTGGGAGGGCTCTATGTTTTGTCCGTGAGGATGCCTCTCTTCTCCATCTTGGCGCGCGTCCAGGCTTTGCGCTGCGTTCTGCCCGTCAAAGACCATCTGAGAACCCCCCCACACACCCCCGCAGCAGCACAGTTTTCCGCTGTATTTGGCTCCACAGCTGAATCTTGATCTACGGTTAACTGAGTACCTAGTGTGTGCCAGGCACCGCCCTAGGAAGTCGGCCTGTGTCGGCTGGATCAGTCTTGTGGGATCGGGGAGCCAGTCCAGCCAGTCTGACTTCAGGGTCACTGCCTGTGACCAGTTCAGTCCACCACACTGCCCACCACACCACCCCTTGTAAAGAATCCTATGATGTGATTTCTATTTTGTTTTGTTGAATATATGATTTAGAAACATTGACTATAATTTCAAACAATATGCATTTTTATGTGTTAACTTTGTGTTCCTTGTTCACCTTTGCATGACACTTCAAATAGGGCTGTGGTTTGCCTCAATTCTGTATGCACACCTAGAAATAATAACTTAAACAGCATCCCTTCACCTGGCCCTGGCCTGCCATTCAGTGACAATAACACACCATTACTGTATCGATTAATTTTACTTGACTTTTTAACATATTCCCTTTCTCCCAGTTTATTAATTATTTTTTTGGATATGAGCCCAAAACAAGCAAATCTATTACTTATTGAAGAAAATATTTACATCAAACTATCAAGGAAGTAGAACCAGGTGTCAAATGTTGAATCTGAATGATAGGAATACAGGGAACTTTCTTTTGATCACTTTTTTTCTGTTCCTTTTTATATAATCACACTGTAAAAATATGTAATTTACCCTACATGTAAAAAAAACTCTGTACAATTACGGTATTAGTTAAAAATAAAACAGACTGAAATGCCCACAGAAGCCTTTCTGCACTGCAGAACCACCAGGGCTGGTCCGAGTGCCAGCCCACATGCAGAGGCCCTCCGACCTTCTTTTCACACCTCAGACCACAGCAGAGGCAGAACCAGGGATCCCAACATGTCCATCTGTCCAAGGGTACCATTATCTAACGACAGTCCAGAGAATGGAATCGGGCGTCCTGATGCCCTATCCTCTCTTTGTTCCTCAGATCCCAAACGAGCCAGCTTCCTGAAATTTTCTAAAGAGATTTTATGAAGCTGGCATGGTGGCCCACACCTAGAATTCCAGCTCCTTGGGAGGCCAAGGCAGGAGGATCCCAAGTCCATGGTCATATGGCAACTTGGTGAGACCCTGTCTCAAAATTTAAAAAATAAAATAGCCTGGGATGGAGCTCCGTGGTAGGGGGGGCCCCAGGTTCAACTCCCAGTACTTCCCAACAAACTAAAGGCTTCCCAGAACAGTGAGCTGGGAACCAACTGACCATTAACTCCCACCAGGAGGACCTGAAGGACCAGCTTCCGCACACAGCTGGGTCTGTCTGGGAACCGACTCTGAACCCTCCTGGGTGGCCAACTCCTCATCCAGTGCATCTCCCCACTCTGCCCATCAGAGGCTGGGCCTTATTAGTCAGGCCGGAATCAACGTCCCTGGACTCCCACGCTGTAAGCACTGCCCACTCCTCTTGCAACAGCAGCCTGCCAGGGCAGGAATGAGGTCAACCTTATGGGTCTTTCTGCACAGTGACCCTGGTTGGAACAGTCCCCTGGTGCAGAGGAGCATGCGCTGTCCTTCCAAGGACAAGCCCAAGTCCGTGCTGGCTCTCCAGAGCCTGGGGGCACTGTAGGCTGGATGCCAGGCGCCCCGGCAGTGCCTGAGCAGCGTCACGAGAATGCCGAGCTGGGGTCTGTTCTGAACATGGTTCCCTAGGTGCTTCCTCTGGGCTCCCAGGCTCTCAGAGGTGTCCTGGGCACACTGTCCTGCTGCCCTCTTGGTACTCAGCAAGAAACCCTTTTAATAAAAATGTCCAACATTCTGGGGATCTTAAGTCCCTCCCCTGGCTCCTCAGAACCTCAGCTTGTTTAGCCTTAAAAGTCAGCAACTGACTCAGCTGGTCTCTGAGGACCCTCTGGCCCTAAAGTCCAATGACGAGATACATCTGAGGAAACCCTTGGACACAGGAAACAGGCACTGGAGTTTTCTTTCTTGAAACTTGGCTGGTTATCTATGCTCTAGTGGGGCCAGGGGCCTTGAGTGGGGCTGCCTCAGCACTGGACATGACTTCTGAGGAGGCTCCCAGTCCACTGCATGCCTCAGAAACTGGTCTCACTCAGGTCACTGGAAATTTGTTTTTTGCAAAACTCAGTAAACACTTGTAATGTAAAATAAAAGCAAATTGAAAAGCACAGGGAGCATATTATGAAAAATCAACAAAGCAGAAATATACAGAAAATCATGTGCATATATCAACAGTTACAAATATCATTTTGGGGGTGGGGTTATTCTACTAGCTTTACTTCATTTTGGTTTTTTTTTTTTGGAAATGGGATCAAATGAAACACATGACTCTGCTTGCTCCACTGAATAATGTGTGTTGGAGTTCTTTGCTGCGCTGACCCATGGGCTTTAACTGCTGCCCAGCAGATACACCAAGTTTTGTTTGCTTCTTTTTGTTAACCACTTTCTCCCTGCTGGACATGTAGTTTTCTTCTAGGGGTTTTGCTCTTGCAAAAAAACACTGCAGAAAATTACCATTTTGCTCACCTACTGGATAATTTCTCTAAACTGGATATTTAGAAACTGAATTATTGGGGTTTTGGTAATGCATGTTTTACATTTTTTAAAAATTTTACAATTGCCTGACAATATGGGGGGAATCCTGCGTGTGCACAGGAGCGGCCGGGGGAAGCCAAGTCCTGGTGCAGGAGAGCCAGCTGGTGCTGGAAGCAGAGGCCAGAAGCAGGTGGGGAAGCACTGTGAGGGAGGCCACAGTGCAGTGTCCACGAGGCAGGGCTGAGGCACGCTGGGCCCTGGTTCAGGCTGGGCCTGGGGTCGCAGAGCAACTGCGCCTTCTGGATGTATGGCAGGGCAGAGCTTCGCTGGATGCTCCCAGACCGCATGTCCAGAGCAGAACCAAAGCCCCAATCTTCCTGCAACGTCCCTGGCACCCTCTGCTGACGAAGCTGGACACCGTGTCTCCATCTCAGAGCAGGTACTGGAGGGTGGACCTGGGCTGAGGTAGTGCATTGCCCGCTGGATAACTGGCAGGATGGTCAGTGGTGGGTCCACTCCTTCCTGGGGGCTGCAGAGGGTGATACTCTAGCTCCTCTGTCAGCTTCTGGAGGGAGGGGGTCCCCACGTCCCCTCCTGGACAGCAGAGCACAGTGCGTCCACTCCACTGACAAGACGTGCCTCTTCTCACCGGGGTGGGCCCTCGAGTCCCGGTCCTCCATGCTCCAGGTCTGGTCTGAGCTCCGCTGTGGCCCGCTGTGCCCTTTCTTCCTGGTCCCTGCTTGGCTCCGGTGAAGCTGTTGTCTTGTCCCTCCTGAGGCCTCTTCTGCCCACGCGTCCCCTCAAGCGAGGGCACAAGTGCTGCTTTCCATCCCTCTCAGCTGACCTCGAAGACACCCCTGCAACGAGTGGTGGTCAGTTCTGTGGACAGGGAAGGGAGCCCTAGAGGAGAGGCAGGCACTCCAGGCCTGGCAGCTGGTAAGGGACAGCTGGGATTAGCGCGTGAGGCTGCTTAACCCATCCCGGTGCTGGGAGCAGCAGGGCTCACCAGCCTCTTCGGACACCTTCAGGCCGCCTGGCTTCTCGTCACTCCTATGTTGTCTTCTCAATTTCCAGGTCACTGACTGTGTTCTTCAGGTTGTGTCCTCCTGGCCTCACCGCTGGACACTCTCTGGGATCAGCCCCCACAGCCAACCCAGGCCTGCATTTCCAGGTTGGGCTTTCTCTGGCTGTAACCTGGAGCCACCGGATTGCGGTTCATTGTTGCTCTCAGACAGGTGGGACACAAGCCGAGACCCTCCAGTCTGGATGGTTCTGTTTTTAGCCCCCTACCTCATCATTTCTTCCCTCCCAGCCCTGCCCAGAGGGACTGAGGACAGGACAGGGAGGTCTCTCAGGGGCAGGCATGCTGGCAGGGGGTGGGAAGGGAGAGCACAGACCCTCCGTGAGACCTGCTCTCTCCATCTGCACTCCGGGAAGCCATGAGCCAGCCTCAGGTCAGCTGTTGGGACAGTGAAAATCCCACTGAAGTCCTCCTTCCCTCTCTGGCTTCTGGGCCAACCCTTCCTCCTCCAGACACACCAGCTCCTGAGCCCCCTCCTCCACCCCACTCCTTCCTCTGCCCCTCTCTCCCTCCTTTCCTTCCTCCTGCCCAGGCTTTACTGGCAAAATCAAACCAAATAACAGAGGAATGAGGAGCAAGTAAACAGCCACCCACCTTCCCTCCAGGCCCTGGAAGCAGCTTCCTCACCTCCGCTGACAGCCTCATGTTTCAAAGTGCCTGGCCCTCATTCAAGGCCAGCGGCAGTGGCCACAGAGTTATTGTGCCGAGATGAAGGCAAATCCAGGCAGTTTCTATTTTTAGGTGCAACTGTGTTTCTGGAAAAGCCTGTACATCCCATAATAGGAAATCCTGAGAGTGTGAAGACTGTTTCCTGCCAGTTGAAGCACTGTTGTCTTTGGCTGTTCTGACCACGGCAGAAAACCTCGAGTACAGGGCGGAGGTGGAGGGCAGGGCAGGCAGAACCTGCGGCTGGGGCTGGTGAGTGAGGAGAGGGACGGACAGCCCAGACAGCCACAGGGGTGGTCCAAACTTCGGTGAGTGCGGGGCCTGGGGAGGCGCAGCGGAACCTACCCCCTAATCTGAACACTTTGAAAAATAGTTCAGCTGTGTGCTTGTCATAGGAAATGGTACCTGGTGAGGTGGCTCTCTTAGTGGCCCTGCTGGAGGGCAATGGCCAGTCTTTGGTGACAGTGCTGGTAGAGATGGGGCTGGTGTTGGCCAGGTTAGAGAGTCACAGGTCCACTTATTTTAAAGTGAAACTGTTCTCAACATGTTCTCCCAAAAGGTCCAGAAGGTCCTGAAGCCATGTATCTCACCCTTCCACGCGCACAAGTCACCTGAGACCACGCTCAACGAGGATTCTCATTCAGTAGGTCCAGGACAAGGGCCTCTGCACTTTGCCAGAAAAGTGAGTCTCTCTAGCTGCTCACTGTGCCCTCCTCTGCACAAGCTCAGGGCTGAGGCGTCTTTCCGCTGCTCCACGTTCGGAGACTCCTTGTGGGTGGCGTGGGTGGCTGTGGGGAGACCCTGAACAACACAGATGCCTGCAGCTGCTCTGTGCACACCTCAGGTGTCTTCTCTCCCCTTCCTCTTGTGGGGAGCTGGTCTGCCCCAGCAGACAGTGGCCAAGGGCGTGACCGCTGGACCACTATGAGACTGATTGGGACCTGGTGACAAGTGGTTCTGTGTGCTCCATGCTGTTGGGTTCCTGAGGGTGTATTGGCCTCACCATCACTGGTGTCCACTCAGATCCTATGTCCAACAGCCTTAAGAGATCCTCTTTCCTTTCCCGGGTGTGGCATTACTGAGGGAATGGCCAGCTTCTCTGGCAGGAGTTGAGGAAGAGCTGCCACGTGTGTGTGTGTGTGGTGTGGTATGTTGCAGGACCCTTCCTCAAGGGCCTCCTTCCTTTCAACCCGCGAGCCCTGGACCGTGGAATGGATTCATCTAGCACTGGGCGAGGGATTGCAGGTTTCCAGTGCAGTGAGTGGTGCCTGGCTTCTGCTCATTTGATCGTGATCTTCTTGATTGTTTATATAAGGTGATACTCTCACTGGTTGCCCATGATCTCACCCTGGCACACCTTGGCTACCAGCCATCACCAGGGGTCCCTGAAGGTCAGACCTCCAGCTTGTCTTTCTGCCTCATTTTCCATTATGAATCATGACAATTACTTCTGCCTTTCCTGTGCTGGTCCAGGGCCTCCATGTAGCCTTTGTTATTACAATAGCACAATCTGCATTGCCTCTGAGCCCAATTCAAAGGCAACATCTCCTACAGGCAATATTGACCTCCCTAAGACAGCCACCACAGAGCCTCCCAGGGAAGCAAGTGTCTCCCTAACTAGGGGACTCCTTAGTACCTGAGCAGAGGGTGTGTCCTCCAGGACCTCACCTGAGCCGTGAGAGAGTGCTCCCATGTCAATATCTCTGCCCTCCCCTGCTTGTCTTCCATCCCTGCCTGCCCTGCCTCCATCCTCCGAGCATCCACTCCATCCAGGAGCTCTCATTAGCCAGGGCTGTTGTGGTGAATGACCCCTTTCTTCCTACAGCAGGAACACTCCTTCCCTACCCAAGCCTTTCTTCAACTTGGCCATAATTATTGGTAGCAAAGAGGAGAGGCAGGATTGGCTCTTCAGGGCAGCAACATTGTCTGGGGGACCTGGCTCAGGGAGAGCTTTTCCTGACCCCTGGGTGGGGAGAAGTTGCTCATCTCTAGTGGGTGGGAAGGGACTATTTCTGCCAGCCCAGAGGTTCTTGGGAATCTGGGGGTTGAACACTCTCAGGCATATCACCCCTAGCTCCCTGTTTGGCTGCCAGGTCCCACTCCTTATCAGGATCTTCACTGCCCCCTAGAGACCCTGCAGGGCTGTGACTTCAACCTCCTTCCTTACTCCAACACTCAGTCAGGACCTAGATCTGACAGTCTTCATGATCTGCAGGAGATGAAAGCATTTAAATGGCGCCATGAAATCTTCTGGCCTTCACACTGTGTTCCAAGTTTATGGTCAGCTGGCTTGAGCCTGTCATCTTCTTTTGGGGTTTCAATTTCAGTTAACTAATCAACTCTGGTCTGTTGCTGCCATATCTCTAAAGTGCCGGCGCTCTTGCATTAGCAGGATGCATCTCCTTCCAGCAAATTCCATCTCAATTCACTGCAGATGACAATTTCACAGAACTTATCTGCAAGATAAGATGAAAAGCTTTCAGAGTCTTTGGAAACTCTGCTTAATACCAGCATTGGGGTCTTGTTCCCTTTGGGCATGTGAGTGATTCCATTCCAGACCCCCATCCCGAGGGTCTCATCCCAGGCCCACTGCTGGTGCCCACCATCCCAGGATGGGTACTCCCTGAATCAGACCCTGACACAAGGATCTGAGTGCAAGGCGTTTAACTGCAAAAGGATCCAGAAAGCACTAGCAGAGACGGAGCAGGGCATGAAGCCAGTACAGGGCATGGTGTCCAGCAGGAACCTCCATGGAAGCCTGGGGCTTAACTGTGCTGTTAACACTGTTGAACAGCATCACTGCTGCCCAGGGATGAGGAAACACCTCCTGCCATGGCTGAGCGCTGCTTCTGGGGGCATTCACTTGATGGCAGCCCCAAAAGCCCCAAGCAGAGAACCAGGGGTTCCAGTTGAAGAACTGGCCATCTCCCTGCAGGGGAGGTGACCCATGGTTCCAGGGACACTTTGCTCTGGGATGCCAGGAGTGGCCCCCTGGTGGAAAAATCCCACACAACAGCTCCTGTGGATTAACACTGTCCCTCTGGGTAACAATGCTGCATCCCAGGGAAGAAAACCCGTTGAAAGGTCGCCCCTTAGGTGAAAACTTCAGGCACTGCGGTAGGAAGGTGATTTTGAGATTCAGGATTTTTTGCAGAGCCCCTCAACATATATGGAAGGTACTAACAGCGCTGGCCTGCGTTGTCTTGGCCTGCAGAACACGTTCCCATCCGCTGACCTCATAGCATGCAATGAAGACTGCAGTCTGGGAACCAAGTGACATGCTAGGGTGGCGGCAGACCGGGGGCTCCATGGCGGGCCTTGTGATCCTGTGTCCCTAGGCCAGCCTGTCCTGTGAGCTGCCCCACGCACTCACTGTGAGAGAGCACCTGGGAGACACGTGCACACACCATCCTGATACTGCTCAGAAAGTCTCACACACGGGAAAACCTGAGGACTCTAAGGTGTCCCGAGAGGGAATCAGAGGAGCCCCGAGCACTTGCGGGAACGTCTTCAAGTTAGAAGGCTTAGGGTCCTGATGGATTCCCGACGTCAGCATCATCCAATCCCTGGGATTGGCCCTGCAGGAGGCCCCCGGTCCAGCGGGCATGCAGTGACCTTCTAGGCCCACAAGAGGGAGCCAGTGTGGCGCGGGCAGCTGTCGGCCGCACCCGCAGGAGGCTGGGCGCGGAGCCCAGGTGGGGAAGGAAGAGGTCCTGGGGAGCAGGACAGAGGCCTGAGAGAGACCCAAGCTCCGAGTGACGCAGAGGCGCTGACGTTTGCATTAACCGCGTTTAACGTAAAAACGCGTGCGTGGGGATTCCACGGTTTACTCGCACTGCCGAGTGTGCGTGGTTTTCTGGACTCAGCTGACGAACGCGTGCAGACGCGGAGCGCAGACGCGTGGAGAGCCGAGCGCTGGGAACTCCGCGTGCGCGGCTGCCGGGGAGACGGGCGAGGCTCCCGGCCGGGGTGCCCTGGCCTCCGGACCCCCCCGGCCTGGGCATCGCCTTCCCTGTGGTTTCAGCCGCCGCGTGGCTGCCTTGAGCCTGCACCCAGCAGACAGGAATCCGTAGACATCGCCCACGGGGCCGCGGTTCCCACCGGACTGTTGCGATTCCTCCCTTCAAGGAGAGAAGCCCTGAACGCCTGACGCCGCAAATGAGCTACCGCCTTAACTGTTGGAACTTCACTAGAAACAACAGCGAAGCAGCCATTGAGGTTGCCTCTCAGAAACCTCTATTTAGAGAATGCGTTCTGGGTATCCTAGGGGCACAGCCGTAAAGCAAGGAGAATAAAGTTAATCAAACACCATAGACCCCATATATCTAATTGACACTTTCTCTGTAAACCGCAAGAATCGATGTATTTATTCCAGGAATACCCAAAGCACTTGGCTTAGGAAATCACCTTGAGTCCATTTAGGAGAAATAAAAATAAAATCAATTTATGCCGTGCCTCTTTGGGACTCTAAATATTACTGAAGTGTGTTTATTCATCTGACTTAAGCTGTAGTGACGCAAAGCTTTTCTGGACATTAATCCACCCTGGAAGGATGAAGACTCACCACACCCACTGGAAGACAGGGATGAGCAGGAGCCAGAATCTACCAGCCTGGCGCCTTCACGTCAGAGTTGGAGCTTTCTGTTGGAAGAGGCTGGCCTCTCTAGCTGCTCACTGCCTCCGGGATCATCCTGCTTCCCACACTGCTGACTGGGAGGAAAGCCTGCAGGTGGGGGCCACCTCGACTCACTCGTAGCTTTTCCCAAGGCTGGTCTCCCTGGTCTGCGACCTGGGGGGGTGGGAGGCTTCAGCCTCCCGGATGCTTCCCAACTTCCTGCACATCACAAGTGCAGAAAGGGCTAATCTTTGTATAAAAAGTTAAAACTAAAAACTAGCACTGGAATTCAGAAGCCTCTCTATGAAGGTTGGTGGAAAAATCCATTGTGTGTTCCTCAGGTGATGGTAAGTATGGAGTTTGCATGGAACTTCCAAAGCAGATCTTTAGCGTTTTCAATGAGGAGCTTGAGTTTGCTTTTTTGCCCCTCATTTGTTTGCATGAGGTTTTATGCACAAGATGACCCCTTGCAACAAGTCCTTGAGACATTTTCATGATGAGGTCTTCAAAGTTTTGATAGTTATCATCACTGACTTTGCATCTGAAGATAAAAATTTTAAGCCCAACTTTATGACCATTCAAAATGTTACAACATTTGAAATTGCACCCAAAGAGAACCTAATTATCCTCCTTCTTGATTCATCAACAGAGGGAATGTGGGCCTTTTCTGTGGTGAGGGGAAAGATGTGGAGTGCAGTAGAGTGCTTTCAGATTGAGTATTTTAAAGCCAGGGGCCCCGCCCTGCGAAAGCACCACTGTGGTATTTAGCTTGCAACTGGAGTGGAAGGATCTGGGGGATTTGGAGACAGAGATTAGGGCGCTCTGAGGGCTGGGGATCCCATAGGGCTTCCTGTCCCCGCTTTACCCACTGGCCACATGGTGGGTCCCTGGACCCAGATTCTCCCACAGCTGCCTATTCTTCGTTCAGACAGGCAGTGCTGCCTCTCAGCTCAGGTGGGGCGCTTCCTGGACTTGCTACAGATCATTCTGCAGGAGCGAACACCAGGGTAACTTGTGCTGCTCTAGGCCCCTGGGCCATCAGGAGGCCTTGGGAAACCGGGGTCTTGGGAGCACTAGGTGCCCTTCAGAGCATCAGCTGGTGCTGCAAACCTCGCTGGGAAGTTGTCTTCTAGGTTGGGCTCAGGAGTGTTACTAACACCACTCAAGCTACTCAGCTAGAGGAGCAGGAAGGCGTCCCAGACCACAGCTCCACAGATATCAGATGCCCGCAGCCAGCTTTGCACCAGGGCCAGGCTCTCTTAGAGATCCCTGAGGTTAGCCACAGCCACAGGGATCTTCTCTAGGGACCTGTCACTACTAAGATGAGACCAACAGCTTCTTTGCTCTTCAAAGTAAATTATCTAAGATTTGTTCCAGATGCATTTTGAACAATAGCATTAGAAAAATTGGTCACCTGGTGTAAAGGAAACACCTCATCTGGAAGTTCAGTTTCTCATGTTGGCAAAGCCAGGCTCTTCCTATCCTTAAACAGACTCCCTTTTATCCTCCAGGGAGATTCTGCTGACTTCTGGAAGCACTCGTCAATGCCAGGTAAGCTGGGCATGGGAACGAGGGCAAGCATGCCCCTCTGTGGGCAGACTCCACGGCCTTCCGGCCGCCTTTCCAGAGCCCTATAGCCTGTACAGTCCTCGCAGAGGCCAGCTAGTGCCTGGGCGAGCCCAGGATTGGCCGGTCAGGAGCGGCTGTCACCTGCTACCACTTCCCTCCTATTCTTCCTTCCCATATGGCCTCCCTGTGGGCAGCACAGGTGCCACCTGAGCCCCTGCAGTGTGGCCCATCCCATGCCTTCAAGTGCGGTAACCTGTCCACGCCTGCGGGTCCTCACAGGGGGTGACTTGTGTATTATCCTCAGGGAAACACCAAGAATGGAGGCTGGTGACAGGAAGCACTTACGGTGTCCTCCACACATGGTCACCATCAGCAGCTGTTCAGGCAGCTGTGCCATCATTAACTCTGCATGGCATTGCCCACATGGTTATGTAGCTGGGAATGTCCATGGGAGGTGTCGCTCACCTCCCCGACCCCATCGCTTCTTTAAGGCTCCTTCCCTCAGAGTGCAGCTCCTGGCGTTGAGGAAGCCTGAAGTTGTCCTCACTAGCTGGGTTCCTGTATGGTCTCTGCTAGCCTCTCAGTGAACAGGCTGCTGGTGACATTAGGGTAAGGGCCCCAGGTCCCCTGCCCCAGCTCTCCCATGGCCGGGCTGTAGCCCTTTCCTGTCCTCTCTTGTGGCACCCCCTGGCTCCCTGGTGCTGCAGTGGGAGGGCTGGAGTGGAGAGCTGGTATCCCAGGCTATGGGCAGCCTGTCTGTGATGGCCCTTGGGGCTCCCTTGGGCTGTTGGCGTGCTTGGCCCGGGAGGGTTGCTGAGTCCTGTCCCACCCTGTCCTCAGGTTTTATGATCAGCACCTGGTTGTCAACCCTGCTTCCCTCCCACAAAGCAGAATATTGCTCAATGTGCCTACCCTCTGTCACTGTTGTCCCCTCTGACCCCACAGTATCCCTATCTGTTGAGAGTTAGGCTAGACAGCCCCTTTCAGTCCTTGTGGTCAAGTATCTGTGCTCATCCCAGCCCCCACCTGTGGCCGATGGATGAGCCATGAAGGAAGTTGGGGTGTTCATTGCTAACCACCACCAGGGAGGCTGGGCAGGTGAAAATGCCCCGGGGTACATTGACAAGTGTTGCTCTTTAAAATTGAGAGGTCCACGGCCCTCTGGTTAGCCCCCATTTTATACTGGTTAGTTGTTCACAGCCAACGGCAGGCAGAATGCCAAGACAGCCCAAGAACAGCACCCCAGCCCCAGGTGCTCACCTTGCATCACCCAGGGTGGGAGTAGGTCCCCAATACATGAGCTCTCAGTCCTGTAATTCAGCTACTGATCAATTGGCTGTGAGCTAATAAAGGAGATTATCCCTCATGGGTGTGACCTTGGGAAGAAGGTGAAGTATATGAGATGCCCTCTTCTGGATGCCAAGCCACCCCATGAACATCCGTGGATGGTCAGGGACCTCAGTCCTACCTGCATCTGCAAGGAAGGAATCTTGCCAGTGACCTGAATGGGGCTGGAGGCAGATCTTTCCAGGGTGACCTTCCAGATGAGGACGCAGCCAGCAACACCTCCACTTTAGCCTTGTGAGGTCCCGAGCAGAGGATCTGGCTCAAGCTGAGCTGGGCTCTTGCCCACAGCAGCTGGAGATAGCGGGTCTGCATCATTTTAAACCACCGAGTTTGTGGTGCTTCATGACGCGCCAATAGGAAATTAATACCCTCTGTTCCATCTTGAAATAAAATGCACAGACAACATAATCTACTTATTCACATAAATTTAAAAATATCAACGTATTATGCTAACTACCTTATAAGGAGAAGTAAGGAGACAGTGTTCCTGAGAGAAGCCCCTGTATTTCAGTAGTGCTCCCCAGGCATGTCACCCTAGAAGATCTGTGGAGGAGGCAGAGGTTGCATCTGTCCACTGAACCACCAATGTCAGGGGACAGATTCAGTCTGACCTGGTGTCAAGCACTGTGGATGATTTTCCAAAATCGCTAACAACTGCTGTAAAATTCTGTTCAGGAAAAAGTCCAACCTTCTGTGTGTGTAGTTACATTTCCAAAAATGCCAGTATATGTTAAAATCTTGCAAAAAAAATCATGCTTATGTTGGGTTTTATGTGCCAATAACCATGCACAGATCTCTCACCTACTTTACTGCCCAAGGTGACCTCCACAAGCCTTCCAGTGTGGGGCAGAAGCCCAGCCACTGCGGACCAGGAGCCGCCACCCCCTCCCCCCAGTTTCCAAAGTGACCCTAGGGGATGGTGCTGCTGGAGGGCACCCAGTGGCAGGGAGACATTCAAGTGTTGTTGCACCCAACCCCCATGCTCTCTTTGGTTGTTGAGAAAAGGTTCGTGGTTAAACACATAAAACATTTTCCTGAATAGGCTTTCTAGTTTGTTTGGCAAAATGACAATATTTAAATTAAAAATACTAAAACCCTAAGTGGCGACTGCAAATAAACAAGCAGGCAGTGGCCCCTGACCTCTGGCAGAGTCTCAGCAGGAATCTGAATGGGGCAGAGCTGGGGGCCCTGAGCCCTGTGGGCGGAGCGAGGGTCCTAACTCAGCTCTGGGCAGTGGCCAGTCGGGGGGGGGGGGGGGCAGGGCCACCCAGATGCCAGGCGGTCGCAGCTGCTGCCCCCCGGGGTGCACTGGAGAAGCGCAGCAGCTCTGCCCATGGGAAAGGCAGGGCGGCCTGGAGGCCTGGCCGTCCACCCCAGTGCCTGCCTGCGAGGAGCCCGCTTGGAACAGTACAGTGGGGCGCTTCCAGGAGGGACACTGTAAAGAGAAGTCACCGCTCCCCAGCGACGCCTGGGGCCCTTGGGAGGGAGGCTTTCCTGGGGGAGTCCCTTCCTGCCCAAGGCTGCGAGGCCACAAAGCCTGAGAAGCCCGCGGTCTTAGTCCTTGACACCTGTTAGTGGAAAACCGAACAGGAACACCAGGACCTCTGGGATGGAAGCCACAGATGCTGGGTTCCAGTGAGTCTCTGCCCAAGAGAGGCTGGGGTCGGCAGCTGCAGCTCTCGGTGGTTCCTGGCCTGGCCTACATGGAAGAGTGCACTGCTGTGAGCTGTCCCCTGGCCCCCCTCCCCTCTTCTCCCTCTGCCAGCCTAGCCTGCACCTGGGCAGCCGACCCAAGAGGGAACATTGCCACTTCCGGTCAGGAAGGGCTGCTTCACTCAGTTCCACAGACAGACAGCTAGAAAGAATGTCCGACAGACAAAGAACCAGCCAGACAACCAGACAGCCAGACAGAGACAGTGAGCCAGACAACAGACAGCCAGACAGACAGACAGACAGTCACACAACCAGCCAGACAGAAAGACAGGCAGATAGACAGACAGACAGACAGCCACACAGACAGACAGACAGACAGATAGACAGACAGACAGCCACACAGACAGAAAGACAGACAGACAGCCAGACAGACAGATAGACAGACAGCCACACAGACAGAAAGACAGACAGACAGCCACACAGACAGAAAGACAGACAGACAGATAGACAGCCAGACAGACAGCCACACAGAAAGACAGACAGGCCGACTGCAGCAGCTTCTCATCTGGAAAGCAAGAATACCTTGCTGAAGCTTCCTGGCCAGTGGTCATCGCTCAGTCTCACCCAGCAGTGAGGATGTCAGGTGACCTCTCCTTCCCACTCACACTGTGGAAAGGACTTGGGGAGAAACATAGAGCAGACTGGGAGTTCCTGCTTTAGGACCCCCGGTGGCCTGGAGAAGCTGGATTCTGTCTCTTTCCTGGAGCCAGACCTGTACTCAGGGGCACTGCCTTCCTCCATTCCAGAATATACCCTTCTAAATATTTTAATACTTTAAAATTGGGATGCACTTGGTACATCTCTTCACATTATGATGGGTACCATTTTGTTTTCTTTCATAGTAGGTAAAATGATGGTGCATCTAATAATTAATAGCATCATGGATTCAATGAGGTATGACAGATAGGCAAGGCAGCCATGGAGAGAAGCTTTTCTGAGATGTGAACAAGTAGGACATGCACTGTGGTGAAATCCCAGGTGGCCCAGATCTCAGGTGTCAGATCTGAAGCGTTCCCAGAGTCCCAAAAGGTACCATCACACTCAGTTCTGCTGCTATAACAAAATGTCACAGAAGGGTGCTTTGTTGTTTTTGGTGCTGGGGATTTAATCCAGGGATGCTCTACCATTGAGTCACATCCCCAGCCCTTTTATTTTTTATTTTGAGACAAGGTCTCACTAAGTTACTTAGGGCCTCTCTAAGTTGCTGAGGCCAGCCTTGAACTTGTGATCCTCCTGGCTCAGACTCTAGAGTTGCTGGGATTACAAGCGTGCGCCACCACACTCAGGAGACTGGGAAGTTTAAACAACAGACATTTATTTCTCACAATTCTGGAGGCTGCAGAGTCCAGGATAAAGGCACTGGCAGGTTTGTTCTTGATGAGGGAGCCATCCAGTGGGCTTTCTCACCTGCAGATGACCATCTTCTCCCAGCAAGCTCTCTGGTCTTTTCCCATAGGGCACTGGTCTATCATGAGGGCTCTCGACCTGACCACCTCCCAGAGGGCCACCTCTAGTGACCACCACGTCAGGGACCAGTGCTGCAGGCATAGATTCAGTCCACAGCACAGACTGCAGCCATCACCTGGATGGGTGACAGGTTTCCTGCATCAATTCTGATTGAACGCAGCATGCACAGTGGTGGGGTGGTTCCTGTCCGTGCCTTGCCAAGGAGGGTCATTTTTGAGGTGCCACAAAACATACAACCTTGGCCCTTCTCAGGTCAATAATTTCTACCAACGACTTTAACAAAGGTATCTTGCAGTTGCTTATCTAATGATTTATGGCTTCTTCAAAGCACAGTGGAAAACGATTCCCACTGAATGAAATCCACAATGTGGCACTTAACTGAATCAAATGGGTTTTCATTTGTGTTCAAAGAATCAATGGCATGTGTGTCAGAAGGTGCAGGAGGGCACAGGACCGACCCTGGTGAGCAAGGTCTTGTTCAGCATCACGTCTGTGTGAAACAGGAGTGGAAGAGAGCGTGAGAATGGGTAGGCAATGAAATCGCAATCCAGGATGTGTTTTGATCTTAATACATCGACTTTACTGGACTCTGGACACAGAAGGACTGTGTACAGCAGTTTCTGGGCTTGGGCACTGTTGACCCACTGGAGAGCTGCTACGGGTGGGACAATTGGTAATGACAGGTGAAGCTCTCTTCAGAGCTGATTGCCAAGCACTGACACTCACTTGTACTGAGAACTTCATTTGGGGACTAATCAAAACCCCAGTGGTGACCGCCTAAGCAATCACACTCGCTCTCCAGAAAACAAGAAAGGAGAGGGGGAAAGGGTGTGCCTCCTGAGCCTGCCCTCTTTAAGAGGCTCCTTAAAAATATCACCAATAGCTTCCAGTTACTTCTCATCAATGACTCAATAATAAGACAGGCCAGGGAGTGTGGTTTTCTTAACTGCTGTGGACACTACTGGGTTTCAGTGAGGAAGAAGGGAAAAGGGAGATCCGAGGGGGAGCTGACAGCCTCTGCCAAATCCTTCAAGCTAGTTTGAATCAAAGGGAAGGACACAGGGAGTTCCACGGGAACTGGGAGCAGGCAGTGTGGTCTGGCCTCCTGGGACGGCGGGCTCCTGGCACAAAGTGGCCCCTCAGGGAGCCTCCTGGGGCTGTGTGGCCTCCAGTCTGTTCTTCACCCAGTGCAAGGCCGGTGAAGCAGGCAGTCATTCTGTTCACTGCATTTTTGCTTCTCTTTGCACATGGTTGCTCCCTGGGTCCATCCTCAGGGAAACTGCAGGAGCTGGGGGGCTTCTCTGACTGACCCCAGCTTCCCAGGAAAGGAAAGGAAATCTCTCCCTCTGGCTGAGGCTACCCCTGGTCCAGCTGTCTGTGGAAGGATTTTACCCTTCTGCTAGGTCCGTGTGTGCATGTGCAAGCTGGGGTGAGAGGGGTGGCCCAGAGGTGCTGTCCTCAGCCGGAACAGAGCCTGTCTCTTCTAAACGGTCAAAACACAGTCCACGAGCTTCCATTTGTGAAAATATTCGCTATCCAGAAGGTTCAAATCAGAAAAGAAAAACCTGACAATGAAATTATCAAGGCCCTGCCAGGGTCCATTTAAACTGTCACCTCAGGAAAAAGGCAGGTTATGTTCTATATCCCTCTTTGGTGCTTTCCAAACCTACAAAAAAAAAAAAGCCACTTATTTCAGACATGAGTGGGATCACCCAGCTAGCCAGGATGCGTCATCTCTGTCCTGCTAAGTGAACGCGGTTCACTGTCTGCCTGGAGTCTGGCATGGCTCTTGGTCAAACAGGCTCCACATTTCCATGAGCTCTAAGATCTGAATATGAGCCAGCTCCACCCCATCCAGGGTAATTGTTGACAGCTGTGTCTTGAAAGCGTTTCTTTTGTTGCTCATCTTGCTGAGTGAGTCGAATTGCTTCATTAACATTTAGGCCATGTTACGCATTCAAGTGCTCACGAGGTATTTGGATTTCATATGAGCTTTTTTTCTTTTTTTAAATACTTCTTGTTCCAAACATGACAAGCCTCTATTTCTGTAATGAGTTTTTGTGTACAGGGTGCTATTGAATGTGGATTTGCATCTCTGTTCATTTGTCATGCAAAGTCGTTCAGAAATGATTGCTGCAGGTCAACCTGGTTATTAAGGCCTTTTAGATTTGGGGAGAGCACATTTCCAATCATTCCTCAGAGCAGAGATGCCTGTTGGTGCTTCCCACCCAGGAGGAGTGTCAGCTCCCCAGGGTGTTTGTGGGGGCTGTCCCTCCAGACAAGATGATCTTTATGGCTTCCCAGAGCCATCCCAAATAAATGTACGGTTGAAGCAAAAAGCAATGAACTTGCTGTGAAATCTCAACCTCAAAATAAATCCTCTTACGTACCCTCCTCATGAGATTTGTGCTCTAAACCGCCTCTCCTTGGGGATCTGGGGGCCTTGTAGCAAGTTTCCACTGCTGGGGTCCAGGTCCCAGGACAGACAGGCCTCCTGCCACAGATGCCTCTTCCTTCCTAGCAGGATCCCAGTTACCCCACATGCCAGTGCACCCTGCTCAGGGCACTCTTCCCCCAGATGCCCTTGCAGGTAGAGGTGGCCCCTGGCACCCAAATCCTGCCAGTGAGATGTAAAGGAAAGCCACGCAACAAACCTTTGGCTTCCCAGAGGAGGTGAGCTCGCCGCAGGCCTGGAGCTCTTGACCCTCTGCCTCTTCCCACCTCCTCTTTTCAGATCTGAAGCGATGTGCAAGGGCTGGAGGTACAGCAGTCATCCTGCGGATGTGGGCCCTGGTGGCGGCCTGGACAAGTTGTACCAGATGTGGGCTGCTCAGCTCTGGACTTCTGTGATAATAGGGTCTCCTGTTATTTGCAGCCAAACACATTCTTAATTGAGACCTTCCATAAGGGAACAGAGAGGGCTTTTGGTTTGAGGTCGGGGCCTATTCTAGTTATCTATCACTACAAAACAGGTTGGTCCAAAACTTAGAGCTTTGGGCCACAACTATTTTATGAGGTCTCCCAGCTTGTGAGTCAGGAATTCAGCAAGTGACAGCTGGATGAATTTCCTGCCTCATGGCTCTGCTCAGGGCTGCGGTTGGTACTCAGCTGGCCAATGTGCCCATCTGAGGGGCCCAGGCCAGCTTCACCCACATCCAATATCTTGGCAGGGAAGCATGTGCTGCAGAGTTCACAGGAGTCTGCCACTGGACACTCATGTGGCTTCTCCAGCCTTGTGGTCCTGGGGTGGTCACAGATTATGTGGTGCCTCAGGGTGCTCACAGAGGGACAGTTCCCAGAACCTGTGCCTGGAAACAAGCCCTGCTCTGCCAATGCTGTGTCGCTGGGGCCTAAGCAGTCACAGAGCAACAGGGGGACTTGGTTCTACCTCTGGGTGGGACCACTATTGAAGAACTTACAGCCGGCATCAATCATTCATGGGGCCATTGGGCTACAGGATGACCTTGACCGAGCTTGACTGACAGGCATCGATAGACAGATAAAAACCCAGAGGCCTAACATTCACACCATGATCACTTTTGGGTAGACAGTCTGCAACGTGCCAGGAGCTAGTTGAGGCACTGGGAATGTTAATGGTGGACATAATCACTGAGGTCTCTTTGAGTTTGAGGTTGTGTGTGGGCAGGAATGGCTTTATCCACTTCTGTAGGTTCTCTGCTGGGCTGAAATTAAGTTCACATAAGTCAGACCAAGAGGAGAAAAAGCATGTTTAATTGCATACACTCAACACACAGAAGTCCCACATCACACAAGACTCAAGGAAGAGCCAGGAGATGGAAGCTCATCTAGCATCCTGAGCTACAGGGAGGAACAGGGGCCTGGGGACTCTGGGGGTGGGAGAGAGAAAACATGGGGCTTAAAAGTTGTCCCACCTGCAGACAAAACTGCCCACGAGCAGGGCAGGGCTTTCCTGACAGGAGTCGTTTATTAATGTAGATTTCCTGAAATGTTTTACAAAAGGACAGACTTTCCAAGCTACTGTTATGCAATTTTGTAGAATAATGAGCCCAAAATATGCTAGAGAGTATATTTTATGGTGGCATATTGTGGTCTCCTAAGGCCATGTTGTGGGGTGATGTGAGACCCCCAGCAAGGTTCTTCTTCCAGGACATGCCCAGGAAGTGCCATCAAGGCCGTGTTTAAAGGTGTGTGGTGGCCTAGGCCAGCTGCTGTGATGGTGTAGAGAGCCAGCCCACATGTGGGGAGCTCTGGGTTTCATCTTTGCTCCGTGCTGAGGATCTGTGTGGTGGTGGGAAGACCCAGAGCTGGTCTCAGGCTTCAATTCAGTTCTCAGGCATGTACTGGGTTCATCCTCTCTGAGGCCTCTCCACTGTCCATATTATGGTCCTGCCGGTCACTCTGTATGATTATGGAGAAGGCTGGAGTTATGATCTCTTTCCTTAACTCTGAAGAATAACAGACTCTGTAGTCGAGCTCCACTGCCTCTTCCCCCACAGACCTGGAGAGAGACCTCAGAGGGAGCTCGGGGTAAAGGCAATATTTTTGTGAAAATTAAATCTTCCCAGCTAATTTGATTTCCCTGAGAACTTGTGCTTTCCAAACTTTCCCTGCTGATCTCTCTTTTAAATTACCATAAAAATGTTTCCTTCGTCATTGGAACATGGCAAGCCGACTGAGTATAACCAAATGTTCCAGAGTTCACTGGGCCCTCACCACGTGGAAATCTGAGAAGTCTTAACAAAGCAAATGAACGAGAGCCTCAGAGGGAGTAACCCGGGTTCAGTTCATGAAAGTGGACCCTACATGACCGACAGATGAAGGCTGACCTTGAACTTGGTGGTGGGACAACCTTATTTTTTCAAGGAATGTATTCCTTTCTTTCCATCTCAAAGATTTGTAGAACTAAAACATAATTAAATTGCACAAAAATTTGAAGATAGCCAATGAATTCATGGAAGATCTAAGTGGCCTGGGGACTATGATGAGTTTTGGGATTTGAGAGGTGGAAAATCCTGTGTTTCTGAGAGAGAAAAAAAAAAAAAAATATATATATATATATATATAGCTTTTGCTGTGACTTCCTGCAGTATCTGGGCAAATGGATCAAATATTTTGTGATTCCATTATGGGAAAACAGTATTTTGTTTCTAGAAGAAAAAAGTTTCTGTATCACATTTTTCTATTAATAATTTTCTACCAATAAGCTTTGTGATTTGTGTTAGGAAATAAATGCTGGAAGAAATCCCTGTAACTAGACCCCTGGATCCATTTAAGGAGACAGCCTTATAAAGTAAGACTGCTTCGTCAGAGTTTTTATGATATTTCAGTAGCTAATCTTCTCTGGATTTATTAGTCCTGGGAAGATTCAAAGTATACAAAATTGTTTTTGATAGTGAATGATATTATACTGAAGTTTCACCAAAATAATAATCATGTAACAATAAGAATATTGATCCATAACCGCAACACACAATGTGTTAGGCAAGTGCTAATAAGCTGTGGCTTCTCACCTTAAAGTGTGGCACTGGAGGCTGTCACTGTGTCCGTCAGCACAGACCATGAGGTCCAGGGAGGGCCTGGGCACTGGCCAGTGGTGGGGTAGGGATTCTAACCCAGCGTGTCTGCTGCCAGGTCACAGCATTTTTCCACCTTGGTGTTTATCCAATGATCTCTTTGGAGGTAATGCAAACGCTGTTGGAACACCGCAGAATATTTGAAAACAAACAATTTGTATTTTGTTCACTTGGTAACAAAAGACAATCAGGCAGCAATTACACTGTTGAAACAGGGTATTTTCCCTTTAAAGTTTCTATGGTAAGCGCTGAATGTTTCTGGATTCTTTTTCACCTCAACAAAGCTACTGAGAGACTGGCGGGTAAAAAGTTAAAACTCCCTTTAATTTTATTACATGCTGCTGCTTCAGTTCCCTTAATTTTTTTTTTAATTATAGATCACCCAGGATGCACCCCGCCAGAATCGCACAAGCATGGAGCACAACCTACTCCAGAGCAGTCCCAGCCCACCCCACCCCTCCGCCTCACCCATGCCCTTACAGTCCTGGGGACACCCGCTGGGACCCGCCTTGCCACATCCACACATGCACATAGGACAGTTCAGCCAGAGTCACTCCCCCTCCACTGTCCTTCCCTGTCCCCATCCCTTATTCCTCCCCGGCAGTCCCCTTCACACTCTACTGGTCTTCCCTCTATTTTGATGAAGTTCCCTCTTGTTTGTTTTCCCCTCTCTTTCTTCTCATCCCTCCCACTTATTTTGGATTAGCTTCTGCATATCAGAGAAGACATTCCGCCCTGGGTTTGGGATGGGCTTGTCTGACTTAGCATGATAGTCTCCGGGTCCACCCATCCCCCAGCCAGTGCCACGATTTCATTCTTCTTGTGGCTGAATAGTGTTCCATTGTGTATTTGTGCCACAGTTTCTTGACCCATTCATCTGTAGAAGGGCACCTAGGCTGATCCCATAGCTGAGCTGCTGTGACCCTGATATGGCTGCGTCACTGCAGGAGGCTGGAGTCTTTGGTTTTCCGATCCTCCCTCTTCCTTGTTGCCCTCACTCTGCTGCCCAGGAGCTCCCCTCCTGCCCTTCACTTACAGACACGCCTCTGTAAGCCAGGCTGGCTTGACTCCCGTTTATTTAGGATTAGTAAAAACAGACACCTCAAGAAAAGCCCACTTTCAGGAAAGACTGCACACAATACTTCCCACCCAGCCCAGGTTTTCAACCCCCGCCCCACTTCTGCTTGGTGGCTTTGCAGATGCTTCACTTCAAAGCAGGGTCCCCGGAATCAAGTTTTAAAGCATAGACTTACAAACACCAATCATCCCAGGTTGCTCCACTTTGGAATCTGTTATAAAAATCTTAAAGAAAGAAGAGTAAAATCAGTGACCAAACTGTAGGTTTTTCCTTTAAGTATAGTTCATCTTGGAGAACGGACTTTTGCTATCCATGAATATTGTACACCCATTTAAATCTGTAATTTCCTTCATCAGCACTTTGCAACCTCAGCATACAAGCCAGGAAGTGCTCATTAGATTTAGTCCTACCTTTTTTCAGTAACTACAAATGGTATTTAAAACTATCTTTTGGCTTCCATGAATTAATTGATTGGAGTATATGAAAATTGAGTTTTGCATATTCAATCTTGCCTGTGACTTGTTCTACTCATTTATTTGTCCTAGGAACTGCTTTAGAGATTTCAAAATTTAGATTTTGTATTATCTAAATTTAAATTGTGTATACTTTTTCTTTCATTTTCATCAAGATGGATTTTCATTTTATCAAGAGAAATTTAAATTCAGGAAATACACTAAATAAAGTGTTACTGAGCACATAACATCCCTTTAAAAACTGTAATTGGTATGTAGATACAGAATTCTAAGTTCTCATCAGGGCACATAATACAAACTTTTCATATCCATTCGTGTACTTCCTAAACTTTAAGCATAACCTCCAAAATATGTTGATTTCAAGCCAGCCTTCCCCTACCCTATTGGTTGTTTTTGTTCTTCTATGTGCATTAGCTGTATATACAAAGAGAAAGCATGGAAACACATTTCTATATCTAGCAAAAGACGAGTGGTCCTTACGATAAGTGGAATTGAAGATAGTTAGCTATGCTTTGCTCATTCAAATGACTTGCACATTACATATGTGGATGAATCAGTGGGAGAGAAGGACAAGACGGAGGGAGAGAGCTGATAGTTATGCTTAAGCCACAGAAAAGTCAGTGACCAGGGAGTAACTGAAAAGAAAATATCATGAGAGAAGCAGAGAGCTGCCAAAGAATAAAGACAGAAACACTGAAAAATTCTAATTCATGCAGAGTTAGAGGAAGAGAAAACTGTGTGGGATCAATGCTGAGAGCCACAGCCGAGTCGGAATGGCCCCTGGCATTTTGCCAATAGTATTGGTTGAGAGGCAAGCCATTAAGATGATGCTGAATTGTTTCAATTGTATATCAGACCTTTACTGTCTGCCTCGGCCAGCTACTTTGGAGTTCTCGTGCTACTTTGGAGTTCTTGCGGGGTTTCCTGGAAAGTTCTCATTGGTTGGGGAAGTGCCGGAGGAGGGATTTCCGGTTGGTGGTTCCTGGAGGAGCCGTGTGGCGTTCGGAAGAGTTCCCGGGGAGCATGTGTGGAGTGTACTGGTGGAGTTCAGAAATAAAGTTTGTTCCTGCTTCAGTGGCTCGTGATTTGTGCCCAGCCAGACTGCGGCAGATCAATATTTGTAATGATAATGTTGATAATTATTCTAAACTATCAACACACTGATCTGTTGAAGAATTCAAATGAATCCCAAGCAGGAAAAATACATAAAAACACATTTATAGACACCTAGGAGCAGAGAGGAAGGCTCAGTAGATGACAGAGACTATTGAGTTAATTTGAATGAGGTCAAGAAAAAGGATTCTATGAGTAAAAGGGACACAAACAAGGATAGAAATAGCCACCAAATTTAACCATCAATCACAATAACTATGAATACAATAAGTATCTGAATTAAAAACAACCAGACTGATGTATAAGTAGCTTGGAAATAATTGCTCCATCCTAAAAATAGCTAAAAAGCCAAATCTACTTAAAAATCAGACACTTTTTAGATTTGCAGAGAAGAGAGATCACAGAGCAAACCACTGCCACCAAAATTGGAGAGAGGGCGACAGGTGAATACCAAACCATCACAACTACTGACAAAACCTTGAGTGGAGGTTTCTGGGACAAGCAGCGTTAGGTTCCAGTGCTGGCTTCCTTTATGAAAAATACCATGTCTGACTATCAAGAAAAAATTACAAGGCATACTAGAAGTTAAAAATACCATTCATAAAGACTAAGCCAACATCAGCAACAGACTCCAATTTGGCAGGGATGTTGGGATTATCAGACTGGAGTTGAAGACAACGATGATTACTGCACTAGAAGCACTAATGCAAAAAGTGGACAGCACTCAGGAAGAGGTGGGAAATGTACACAGAGAGATGGAAATTCTAAGAAAGAGGGCCGGAGTTGTGGCTCAGTGGTAGAGCGCTTGCCTCCTGTTGTAACTTTTCCCCTGATAGTTCTTCCTCCTTTAAATTTTCTTCCTCTGTCTGACTAGCTCGAGAGACAGCTAGGCGAAATGCAGCAGCCGGTTATCCTCAGAGAAATCTAGATATGTTGTTAGGAAAAGGACCTTATGAGGATCAGCAGCAACAAATTAGATATGATCCTGCTATATACTCACAAATTGCTGCAGATGCAATTAGGGCATGGAAGACTTTACAAGGACATGGAGATTTACAAGGTCAATTATCTAAGGTAATACAGGGAGCTAATGAACCTTACGCTGAATTTGTAGATAGGCTTATTCAAACAGCTACCAGAGTTTTGGGGGATACAGAACAAGCAATGCCATTAATAAAACAACTGGCTTATGAGCAAGCAAATAGTTGGTGCAGAGAGGTCATTAGACCATGGAAACATGAAGATTTAAACACATATATTAAATTATGTAGAGACATTAATGAACAAGGGCAAGTCTTGGCAGCTGCAGTACAACAGGCTTTAGATGCCAGGCCAAAAACATACTACAATTGTGAACAAACAGGACATTTTAAAAGGAATTTCCCCATAGGAGGAGGGTTTAACAAAACTAGGTATCAAAGGGATAGAATACCGGGTATTTGCCCATGATGCCGTAGAGGGAGACATTGGGCTAATGAATGCCATTCTCAAATCACCATAGAGGGTACTCCATTATCAAAAAACGAACAAGGACCAGGTGTTTACCCACTATATCGTGGAGAAAGGCATTGGGCTCCATTGCCAAAAAACGGACTGGGGGGCCCAATGCTCCAGGACCCATGACCACAAATATATGGGGCCATGGAGGAACCCAGAAACACCATCAGGGTAGTGCCCAGGACACATTATCCATCAGATCTCTCATCAGACAAACCAGAGGGAGCGCAGGGTTGGACATCTGTGCCTCCACCAGAGCAGTACTAACTCCAGAGATGGGAGTTCAAATCATTCCCATAGGAGTAAAAGGACCTCTTCCCCAAGGAACAGTAGGCTTATTGTTAGGACACAGTTCTTCTACTCTAAAAGGACTTATGATAAGTCCTGGGGTAATTGATCCCGATTATGAAGGTGAAATAAAAATTATAGCTAGTTCTCCAAGAGGTATATCAGTAATTTCGCCAGGAGATAGAATAGCACAGTTATTAATAATACCAAGCCTGCATGATAAATTTTCCAGTCGTACTGTAGAAAGAGGTTCCAGGGGATTAGACTCCACAGATGTAGATTGGACTATGCTGTCTTTAAATTTAGATTCTCACCCAATGCTAAAACTAAACATTCAAGGACATGAATTTAATGGACTACTGGATACAGGTGCAGACCTTAGCATCATCTCTCATCAAGAATGGCCAAATCATTGGCCGTTACAACAAGCCACTCAAACGCCTTGAGGCCTAGGAGTGGCGACTAATCCCCATAGAAGTGCAATGGTATTAGATTGGAAGGATCTGAAGGATGTGAAGGAACTATACAGCCATATGTATTGGATCATCTTCCTATAAATTTATGGGGACAAGATGTCCTACACCAATTAGGTTTGACATTAACAAATAATATCAATCCAAATGCACCCACTATTATGGCTAGACAAGGTTTTAGGAAAGGAAAAAGATTAGGAGAAAAAGGACAAAGTATAGTGGCGCCAATACGAATAGATCAAGAAATAGATAGACATGGATTGGGTTTTCAGGAGGGGTCACTGAGACAATAAAAATTACTTGGAAATCAGAAAGACCAGTATGGGTTCCTCAGTGGCTCCTGACTAAAGAAAAGATACAAGCAGCCCATGACCTGGTCAAACAACAATTAGTGGAGGGACATATACAACCTTCGGTATCTCCCCATTATACTCCCATTTTTGTCATTAAAAATAAATCTGATAAATGGAGATTATTGCAAGATTTAAGAGGTATAAATAATGAGATGGTTATTATGGGACCTGCTCAATCAGGGATTCCTCAATTGTCTGCTTTGCCAAAAACCTGGTATGTTTTAGTTATAGATATTAAAGATTGTTTTTTTTTTCAATTCCAATTCATCCTGAGGATAGTCCAGGTTTTGCATTTACTGTCCCTGCGTTGAATCATGAAGTTCCTGATCAGAAATATGAATGGAAAGTACTCCCTCAAGGGATGGCTAACAGCCCAACTATGTGTCAAATTTATGTTAACAAAGCAATCCAGCCACTTAGAAATCAAATCCTGAACTACAAATATTTCACTATATGGATGATGTATTATTAGCACACAAAGATAAAAACACATTACTAGAATGTTATGCCACACTTACAAACTTATTAAAAAATTATAGTCTAGAGATAGCAATAGATAAAGTACAATTAAATTTTCCAATTAATTATTTAGGAGTTCTATTATCCTCAACCATGGTCCATCCACCAAAAATTCAAATACGAGTAGATCAACTCAAATCACTTAACAACTCCCAAAAGTTATTAGGAGACATAAATTGGATAAGGCCTTATCTAGGCATACCAACAGGAGAGTTGGGACCTTTATTTGATATCCTAAAAGGTCCATCAGATCCAAATTCACCATGAATGTCAATGCCTGAAGCAAGAAAGGCATTAAAAATTATTGAAACATATATGGAAAATATGCATTTAGATAGAATTGATATAAGTTTGCCTTTATTATTTATTGTACTGCCAACAAAAAATATTCCTACAGGAGTATTTTGGCAAGAAGGTCCATTGTTGTGGATACATTTATCTTATTCTCCTAACACTATTCTTACTAGGTATCCTGAGGCTGTAGGACAATTGATACTCAAAGGGATAAAAGCAGCCAAGGGAGTGTTTGGAATTTCTCCCAATAAAATTATTTCTCCATATACTATGAATCAAATTGATGAGTTAGCTAATGAGTTAAATACTTGGGCAATAATCATGTGTAAATCTAATGTTTCATTTGATAATCACTTACCATCTAATCCTTTGTTGTCTTTTTGGTCTTCGCATCCTGTAGTTTTTCCAAAAATGACAAGAAAAACACCTATCATGAATGCGCCAAATATATTCACTGGTGGGTCAAATAATGGTACAGCAGCAGTAGTTACCCCTGATCAAACTTTTACATTTTTAGTACCCAAACAATCAGCTCAAAAGGTAGAGCTTAATGCAGTATTACAAGCTTTTGTGATGTTTAAAGATTCTGTATTTAATTTATTTTCTGATAGTCAGTATATAGTTAATGCTATAGTATCCCTTGAAGATGCTGGTAGGATTTCCCCTTCCTCTACTGTTTTCTCTTTGTTTTCCACTATACAAAGTCTAATCTGGGACAGAAAAGATTCATTCTTTATAGGACATATCGGGGCACATACAGGATTGCCTGGAGCCCTTAGTTTGGGCAACGATTTAGCAGATAAAACTACACATGACATACATATTTTCTCTACACTAGAAGAAGCTACAAATTTTCATAAAAGGTTCCATGTCAATGCTAATACTTTACAAAAGCATTTAAAAATAACTAAGGAACAAGCTAGACAAATAATAAAATAATGTCAAAATTGTGTGACCTTTTTACCACAAGTTAATCTTGGAGTCAATCCTAGAGGACTGATACCTAATCATATTTGGCAGATGGACGTCACACACTTGCCAGAATTTGGAAAATTAAAATATTTGCATGTTACAGTTGATACTTCTTCCGGATTTTTGATGGGCTCCCTTCATGCCAGAGGAAAAAACTAAAGATATTATACCTCATTGCTTACAAAATTTTGCCACTGTGGGCGTTCCAAAACAGTTAAAAACAGATAATGGTCCTGGCTATACTTCTATCTCTTTTAAACAATTTTGCTCATCATTTGGCATTACTCATATAACAGGAATCCCATACAATTCACAGGGTCAAGGTATAGTTGAAAGAGCTCATCAAACTATTAAAATGTACTTATTATAGCAAAAAGAGGGAATTGGGAAGGGGTATATATATCCCCCAAAGATAAACTTAAAATAACCCTTTTTACTCTAAACTTTTAAAATTTGGATTCATCAGGGCTTAGTGCTGTGGAAAGGCATATGTGTCCAAAAAATGTACATAAGCCTAAGGTACTTTGGAAGGATATTCTAACAGGACAATGGAAAGGTCCTGACCCAGTGATTGTCTGGAGTCGGGGGTTTGTTTGTGTGTTTCCACAGGGAGAACAGCAGCCGATTTGGATTCCAGAGAGACTAATTAAAGTGATTTCTACAGACCAAAAAGAAGATGACTTGGCTCAAATCCGTAACAGCTGATATCCTTACATCTGCAACAGTGGTTCTCCCACACCTGGAGGCTAATGAATAATGAACACCATTAGAGCCTATTTCAAATGTAAAAAACCTTGGGGCTTGCTTGTGGGAATACCTTCAGACCCATATGCAAGTTACAGGAAAAAGGATGGGATATCCAAAGAAGAGTCAAACCCAGGTGGTAACCAGGATGCCTTTTTTCAATATCTATTTTATTATTGCCTTTTCCCACATCATGAAGTTCTATTTTACTTTTTGAGCTAATACAGACCTAGGTTAATGTTTTTCTGATCAGTTCTATTTTTTGACTGTGGAGTTTTAAACATTGCAATGGAGATTTCACCTGTAAAATGCTACAAGGCCTTTCTTATGTTATGTGTTGTATGTATCGTATCATGTGTGCACACTAGTGTTTTGTGTTGTATGTCTGTATGTGCATATGTCCATATATCATATATGAGGAGTGCTCATGAAAAAATGGACCCAAATATTTTTTTTATTCACATGTTTTAAATGGTTTAATTTAAATTGGGTAAACAGCTGTTGAGGATTGTTTTGATATGTGAACAAAAAAAGGAGGTTAACAGATCTGTTTGTTTACTTTCACATTTCCTTTTCATTATATTTAATAATTCTGTTCAGGGTAATGTAAATTGTTCAGAAAATTGTTTTCTTAGTGCCTGCTGGAATGTTACATAATTTTTTTTTAGCCATCATTGCCAGAATTCCTGTCTTCATCCCAGTGCCGCTGAAGACAAAGATAAAACCAAACTACAGCTTCTTCGATAGCTATCACAGTAAACTGTATAAACTGATGCATCAATGAATAATAACTCAACAAGTAATGCTCAATCAAGGAGTCGATTTACTTTGGGAGGAAATGGACATATTAATGGATTCCTCTGCTTTGAACTGCTTGCAGAACTTGCATGGACTATGTATCACTTGTATGCATTGTGAACTATCTGTTGGTGCAGCAAATTGTGGTAGTGCTGGGGCATCTTTGCTGATGGTGTCATCGGTAGTACAATTTTTCCAAAAAGAGCCGTCATTTGGCTTGGTGTCGTGGCATTTTGCATCCTCTTCCCTTCTGCTTGTGATAGTCTAAAATTTGGGGGCCAACAGAGGTGAGGCAAAGAACCTCACCCCCCCCACACTGGTGCAAAGGCCAAATTTGGGGGCCAACAGAGGTGAGGCAAAGAACCTCACCCCCACACCCACTGGTGCAAAGGCCTATCCACTAGTATGGCTGTATGCTGGACTGGTAGTTAATGACCGGTAAGATCCAATTGCAGTGGTACCAACCTAAGACAGGAGGCTGATGCCTTGAGGTCAGCTCATCCGATGACAGGTAAGAACCATATGTAGTATTGGACAACCTAAGACAGGCACGGTCCCTAAGCCACATGCTTGGTGTTTAATTAAACAGAAGGGGGGAGATGCTGAGAGCCACAGCCGAGTAGGAATGGCCCCTGGCATTTTGCCAGAAGTAATGGTTGAGAGGCGAGCCATTAAGATGATGATAATTAAGTTAAGCTGTGTCAATAGGGCGGCCCCTGCTGCCTCAGGCGCCCGCTACTTGGGAGCTCTCTCGGGGATTCCTGGAGAGTTCGCGTTGGATGGGGAAGTTCTGGGAGAGTGAGTTCCAGTTGATGTGTGGTGTGTTCCTGGAGGAGCCACGTAGGTGGCGTTCGGGGCTGTGGGAGTTTGGAAATAAAGTTTGTTCCTGCTTGAGTGGCTTGTGATTTGTGCCCAGCCAGATTGCGGCAGTACTGGGAGGAACAAACCACTAACCTAGAATTCTGCACCAGTGATCGCCTTACAGAAGGTAAACCTAAGGGGAGGGACTGGTTGCCCTAGACCTGCCAAGAACGTTAAAAGTTCTTCACAGAGAAGAAAAGTGATAATGGCCAGACACTCAGATCTATTTAAGGAAAGAACTCACCAGAGAAGGAATAAGTGAAGGTGAAACAAAATCATTCTTATTCTTTTTCTTCAATTTTCTACCTCATACTTTTCTTATTCTTAATTGACCAGATACCCATTTGATCAAAATAAAAATAGCAAAATGTTCTTGATTATGGAGCTTGTGTATAATTACAACAAATGACAGCAATGGTGTATCAGAGATAGGAGGGAGGAATTAGGGAGATTTTGCCTTCATATGTCAGGAGCCACTCTGGAAATATATGCCCTTAAGTCCTGAGCAAGAGATACTGAACAATTATTGCACCCCGAAATATTCTGGGCTTTACCTCCGATCTGACAATGAGGTATGGCTCCAAAACTAAGTGTCACCTGGTGGGGTTGAGTTACACTCACCTGTTCCTTTATAATCCTACCCCTTTGCCCTTTTGGGGATAGAATGTTCCATGGAACCTCTCCTTGTGTGTCCCCTATATAAGAATAAAGAATTCCAGTGGCTGTCTCTTTCCACGGACCTTAAGGTCAAAGAGCTGTCATGGATTTTGAAAAGGTACTTCTGTGTGTTTGCATGCTTTCTTTGTCATTTTCTTAAGTTATTGGAACAGTCAGATTTTGTGAGCCCAGCATTAGGTCATCAGTTGTGATAGTTGGAGAAAATTGTAAGGTACTTGTACTGTCTGTCAATAGGTGTGGTGCAGCAGTGTGATTTGCAAGTGGATTTGGGTTAATTGTAAATGTATATTGCAAACTTCAGGATAACAAGTAAAAAAAGTAAAAAACAAAATGTGTGTGGGGAGAATTGGTAGAAAAAAGAGAAAATGAAATCAAAAGAAAAAGGGTTGAATACAAAAACAGGAACACAAAACAAAGGCAACAGGAAAAGAAGAAAGAAAGCAGCAACAGATGTGGTAGCTGTGCATGGAAGTACATCAGGAGTGACTTTACACATGGGTGGTCTGAGGGCACCAACTGAGAGGCAGAGGTTGTCAGAGTGGATTAAGGGAAATCTAACAGGTATCATATACAAAAAAAAAAAAACCCACTTTGAATATAAAAACATAGTAGGAGTAAACAGATGGAAAAAGATACACCATGCTAACTCTAATCAGAAGGAAGCAGGCATGGTTGTATTGATTTCAGACAAAGCAGACGTAAGAGCAAAAAAAGTTATCAGGAATAAAGGACATTACATAAGGAGAAAAGGGTCAAGTCTCCAAGAAGACATAACAGCCCTCAATGTGTTGCACCCCAGAACAAATGTCAGGATGTGAGGCAAAAACTGAGAACTCAGGGAAAACAGGTGAATCCACTATCATAGTTAGACACTTCCAACTATGCATCCATCAGAAATAGGCCCAACAGGCAGAAAAACAGTGGGGATACAGCCAAACTCAACATCACCACCAATCAACCAGATCAAATCAACATCTATTGACTGCTTAATCCAACAATGGCAGATCACAATGTCTCTGGAACTCACAGACAACCCTCACCAAGACAGACCACAGGGCAGGCAATTAAACACACATCGGTGAATTCAGAAGAAAGCAAATGATGTTTGCTCTTACACCACAATGGAATTAAATGAGAAATCAAGAAAGAAAGGTAGCTGGAATTCAAAATACTTGGAAATTAACCATGTAAGTCTAAATAACAGATAGGTCAGACAAGAAATCATACAACAAATATAAAATGTTTTGAACAAAACTAAAATGAAAGCCCAACTTATCAAAATTGATGGGATTCAGTGAAAGCAACACTTAGAATATTAGCAGTGAATGCATGTATTCGAAAAGAAGAAAGTCTAAAATTGATGATCTTAGTTTCCACTTTAGGAAACTAGATAAAAAAGAGAAAATTAAATCAGAAATAACCAGAAGAAAATAAATAATAAAAAGAAATTAATTAAATTGAAAATAGAAATCAATAGAGAAAATCAGAGAAACCAAGAGCTAGTTCTATGAAAATATCAATAAAATTGATAAGACTCAAGAAAAGTTAACTAAGAGAAAAGAGACATAAATTAATAATATCAGAAATGAAAGAGAGAATACTATTACACATCCCAAATACATTAATAAGATAATAAAGTAATATTATAAAAAACTCTCTGCCCACAAATTTGATAACTTACATGAGATGAATCAAATTCTTGAAAGACATACTCTGTCAAGACACACATGAGAAGAAATAAGCATTTCAAATGGACTGTATCTATTTTAAAAACTTGAATTAATAATTAATAACCTTCCAAATCAGAAAGTGTTAGGTCTAGATGGGTTTACTGGTGAATTCTACCAAAAATGTTAGGAAAAGATTATGCCAATTATCTATAATATCCTCAAGAAGACAGAAGTAGAGCAATTATGAGGCCAGTATTACCCCAACACCAAAAACAAAGAGATTATAAGAAAACTATAGACAAGTATCTCTCATGAACATAGATACAAAAGTTCTTCACAAAATAATACCATAAACAAGTAGGATTTATTTCAGGTATACAAAGTTGGTTTAATATTTGAAAATCAATTAATATATCTATCATATAAATAGGCTACAGAAGGAGAATCACAAGATTATATCAATAGATGCAGAAAAAGGATTGAACAAAATCCAATATTCATTCAAGATAATATGAGTAAACTAGTGGAAGAAAACTTTCTCACCATGAAAAATTGCGTCTACAAAACACATACAGCTAATATCATATTTAATGGTGAGAAACTAGAAACTTTCTTGCTAAGACCAGTACCAAGGCAAGGATATTCCCTCTCACCATGAATTCTCAATATACTAGAAGTCCTAGATAGCACAATAAGACAAGAAAAGGAAATAAAAGGCAAACAGATTAAAAAGGAAGAAATAAAACTATCTTTGTTCACAGATCATATGCTTGTCTATGTAGAAAATCTGTAATAATCAACAAAAGAGCGTTAGAACTAAGAAGAAATTATAGTAAGGCTGAAAATACAAGGTTAATACACAAAATCAATCACTTATATACTAACAATGAACAGATGGAATTTGAAATTTAAAACACATTATTATTTACATTAGCACTTGATAAAAGATAATATTTAGTAACACTCTAACAAAATATGTGAGACTTACACCTATGCATCCACCAGAAATATATCCAACAGGTAGAAAACCAGTAGGGATACAGTCAAACTCAACATCCCCATCAATCAACCAGATAAAATCAACATCTATAGACTATTTAATCCAACAATGGCAGATCACAATGCCTCTGTAATCTACAAAAAAAAAAAAAAACTACAAAAATTTCATGAGAGAAACCAAAGAAGTACAACAACAAAAAGATATTCCCTGTGGGAAGTCTCTATATTGTCCAGATGTCAGTTCTTCCCAACTTTATCTATAGATTCAAAAGATTCCCAATCAAAACCTCAGCAAGTTATTTTCTGGATATCAACAAGTTGACTTTGAGATTCATATGGACAGGCCAAAGACCTAGAATAGCCGACCTGAAATGGAAGTAGGACAAAGTTGAAGGGCTAACTTGGCCCAACTTCAGGACTTCCTGCACAGCGACAGTAATGGAGACAGCAGACACTAGCAAAGGAGACACAGCCCAGCAATGAGAACCCAGCAATGGGTTTGAGTGGAGAACTCAGGGATAGAGCCATATAGAGATGGTCAGCTGGTCTTTGACAAAGGAGCAAAGGCAACACAGCAGAGAAAGATTGTCCTTTAAACCTATGGTACTGAGACAGACACCCTCGTCCAAAAACAATCAAACAAACCAACAAAAACAAATCCAGACACAGAACTCACATACTTCAGAAAAGTAATTAAAAATGGATCATAAATGTAAATTCAAAAATGCATAACAGTAAAACTCTTAAAAAAACACCTTAGGAAAATATCTGGGTGACCTTGGGTATGGTGATGATTTTTTAGGTGCAATATCAAAGTCACAATTCATTTAGAAATAATTAATAAGCTGGATTTTACTAAAATTAAAAAGTCTGCTCAAAAGGATGAGAACACAGGCCCCACAGATTGGGAGAAAATATGCAAAAAAAAAACTGATAAAGGAGTATTATAGAAAATATAAAAATAACTCTTGAATTCAACAATAAGAAATAAATCTGGATTTAAAAATGGGGAAAAGACTTAGACACCTTAACAGATATGATATACAGATGTCAAATAAACATATGAAAAGATGTTTAACATCTTATGTCATCAGAAAAATGCAGAATCAAACAATGAGATACCAGGCACACCTATTAGAATGGGCAAATCCAAATATGGACATCACCAAAGCTGGCCAGGACAAGGAGCAACAGGAACTCCCATGCATTGCTGGTGTGTGCTGGGAGCCATTAGCCAAGTAGGTATGACAATTTCCTTGCCAGCGTACCCCATGTTGCTGACATGTTGCAGTGACATTGAATGTAGGTGACCTTGCTCAAGGACCAAGGCAGATTAGGGTGTTCCCGGTTTTAGGATAATCGTGTTTAGGGCGTTCCCAGTTTAGGTTCCAGGTTTAAGGTTTAAGATTATTCCTGCTGGGAATAGGGCGTATCCTGCTGCCTGAGTTCCCCTTGAGTTCTCACGGGATTCAGACAGTATATTTTGGAGATAGAAGCCCAGTGGAGGTGGATTTGGGCAGAGAACGTGGATTTCCCCAGAACGTGATTGTAGACGGCTGGTGTGAGTTCGGGAATAAAGAGTTGCTGTTTGAATCTACAAGCTGTGTGGTGGCTCATGATTGTGTGCCCAGCCAGACTGCGGCAGTGTGAATGCTGGACGGACAGGTCCATCCACCTTGGGAGTCAGCTGGAAAATCTTCACAAAACCAAACACACTTTTAACCTTTCAGGAGGGGACACATTAGTTCCAGTAATCAGGGCAGCTGGATATTGGAGCAAGGTATAAAAAAGAAAGAGAATAGGTCATTCCAAAACAGACTAAGGCAGAGGAACACTTGATCTGTGACAGGAGAACTGGGGAAAGGGACCTCTTTCCAATAAATAGATACGGATGGCTGGAGATGCACGTGGAAACAATAGAAAATCTGACCACTACCTTTTATCCAACAACCGTCAGTGCTAGGAGATTCCGGCCTAAATGTGAAAGACAAAACATTAAGGTTCTAGGACAATAATATAGTTTAATATTTTCTTGCTCCCACATTAGGGAAATATAAAATATGAAACAAAACCCACAAATCATCAGAGAAAAGATTTGAAAGTTGGGTTCCATTGAAATAGAACCTGTGTTCACAGAGACACCACTAGGAAAATAAAAAAGCAAGCCCCAGAGCAGAATGTCCCACAAACGTGTGACGCAGGAAGGTTTCTTAACCAAAACCCAAAGCAGCAGAACGAGTAGAAAAAGCCAGACCTCTGGAAAGTGGTCCATAATCCTGAATAAATCCAAATAACCAAGAAACATACAAAAATACATTGACTTCATTAGCCACTAGAAAACACAAATTAAAACATAGTGTGGCATAATTACCATAACCATCGGAATGACAAAAATGAAATGACAACATCAAGTTGTGCAGGTGCTAAGGAGCGAAGAGAGCCCTCCTGCGGGGCGGGTGAGGGCACAGAACCATCCCCTTTGGATACCGTTCAGTATTATTTATTCAAGTTGAAAGTGAGAAAACTCTGACTCATCAGTCACAATCACACGCACAAGTGCCCCAAATCGTACGTGAACGAGACCCGGTTTGTGTTCCCCCCAGACTCCTCCGCATCCAGATCTGGATCCTAAAACTACACGGGAGCCTGCGTGCGCTGCGGTCGCGCGTCCGGGAGGACCCACGGGGCGCACAGTGCCTGCTCAGCAGCATCTCGAGGCCGCCGCTGCTCCGGTCCTCCCGGCTCAGACCCCAGCCAGGAGCAGGCGCGGTCCACACCGCGTGCGCTATCCCGCAGCCCGATGTCTCCGCTTCTCGGATGACTGTCTAGAGGAAGACCCGGTGTGATGTGTTCGTTGCCGGCTGATGCCTGCGGAAAGGGCGCCGGCTCGGGTGCCTCTGGCCATGTCTCCCGTTGACACTAGGTGGAGCTCCTTCTTCTCCGTCCCCGCGGCCTGCCGCACCTCGCGGCAAGGGCCGGCACTTGTCACCCCTAGCCGGTGCCCTTGCGCGGCCAGCAGGGCGAGGACGTCACCATCCGCCAACCAGGGCTGCCGGAGAGGAGAGGCCCGTCCCTGGGAGGGCGGGGCGCGTGGCCTCTGGGCTGCGCGGCGGCGGGGCGCAGGGCGCGGGCAGAAGCGTGCTGGGGCTCAGCTCGCTGCTCCGCGCGGGCTGGAGAGGCCGGGAGAGGCCGCGCAGGACCCGCCTCTCCCGCGCCCATCTCTGGACGACGCTTCGCACCCGCGCTCCCGCACACAAAGGGGCCGGTCCGTGCGCATTGTTCCTTAAACTGACATGACGTCACCGCGGAGAGCTGGCAGGTCCCCGCAGGCGCTGGCGAAGCTAGGCACCCGCTGGCCCGCAGACCCCTCCTGTGCCCGCAGGCTCGTCTGCTGGTCCCCTGAATTCGAGCTCCGGGGAGCTGCGCTGCTTGTTCAGAGCCTGTCTAGAAGAGTGTGGCCAATGGTCGGTGTAGAGCGAATGGACGTGTCTCATCCACGCGCCATCCGGAGCCGTTTTATTCATGCATCTTCTCCCACCTGTCAGGTGTCGCTGTTGCAGTTTGTCACCTCATCTGTGGAACCCTAGCCTTTCTTGGGTACCCTTGAAATAATTCCCACAGGAGGTGTCTCTGGTGTGAAAACCCCCACTGAAAATGTGGAAAGAAAGAGGGAACCACATAGAAGTGACCAGATGGGTGGACCCTGAACATCAATGTTCACAAGTGTGACAGTCTCATGCCCCTCCCCATCACTGAGACTCTCCCAGAGGCCCCCTCCTCTGCTCCCTGGCACCTCAGGGTCTCTTGGCTTCTCCTTCCATCTCTGGCTTTCCCTAGCTCCCCATATCTTGCGGGGCAACTGGACTCTTCCTAATTCGACTCCCAAACTGAGCCCTAAGCCTGGTTTGTCCACCCCAGATCCAAAGCACACATTTGGCAAACCAAGAGCCGTCTTCCTTACAAAGGCAAACTCAGAGTTGGCACAATATTTCTAATGGCACTCCCCCACAAAGATTTTCACCTCTTTGTTAATTTACCCTTCTGTCCTCCCCCAAAGAATAAACCCAGCCTCCTTCCTAGCCTCCAATATTTTTATGTCACATAAAAGTCATTTAAAGGATGACAGCTAGAGGCCTGAAGATTAGTAAATTCCCTAAGAGTCTGGAGCCCCAAGCCAGGGTGTACAAGTAGACAGGGGAGGGAAATTCGCCTTTCCTTCACGTTGGTAAAGGCAGAGAGGTATGCGGGGGTCCCTGTTTATCAGCCCTAGTTTCTTATTTGCAGGAGGGAAGAGTCCAAACTAGTTGTCACCTTCCTCCTTGAATTTCCTGTGTGTAGGCCCCTATCACCTTTTTGTGTGTTGAGTAAAATGAGCTGCAAGAGCAGATCTGCCCTGGACTCTCAGATAAGATGGAGGCCTATTTGCCACTCGTGGTGGTCCAAGGCAGGTTGTGGGGCTTTCCCCCTGGGATCCTTCAGGGACTGGGATCCTCACCTGGCGGCTCCTCCTTCCTCTGCACTCTTGCAGCAGCTGGCAGGTGGAGGAAGGGGCTACAGTGGAAGTCACCTTTGCAGAGCTCCTCAGCTCAGATTCCAGGTGGGACTCCCCCACAAGGCCCTCTACAGGGAAGGGCAGGAGGCTGGCAGGGACAGCCCTGGCTGGCCAGGTGGAGCCTGGATCTTGGACGGTCACTAGCCATGGCTCTCAGACCTCTAGAGCCAATTCTCCATGTGGGGCTTAGGACAATGCAGTTGGCCTCCAGTCTTTCTCTGGAGTCCCGTCCCGCATCTTAAACCTGAGGCCTCTACTGTTGATCCCTTTTAAACTCACCAGCTGCTTTCTCTTAACTCAAACCATCTTAGCGCCTTTCTTCTCCCTGAGAAAGCCCATTTGTTTGGGGGTCAGTCCATACCTGGGCTGCCTCTCCATCGCAGCCTTGCTCTTGTTGACCCCTTCCTCACTGTGTCCTCAGTCCTCAGGCTTCTCAGGACCCAAAGCACCCTGGTTCCCTGCCCAGCCTCTCCACCCACCTCCCTCTAGAGGGGCCCCAGGACTGAGCCTCCCCAGCAGAATGGGAGCAGAGGGTCTTTAACGACCTGTAGAAAGCAGAGTCTTTCTGCCATCTCATAGGCTCTTTCCCTGGGTGCCCTCTGCTGAGAGGAAAAGGGACTCACAAAGTGCTGGGGCAGGTGCTCTGATGACCACATGGCCACACAACCCTCCCTGGACCACAGCCCACTCTCTGGAGGGCAGCTTCTGCAGAAATGGTGTTGACATTCACCCCACGCTGTGCTGAGTACTACATACATACTTTCATGTTTCATACATACATGTTTTTTTCACAAGCTCATGAGATTGACTTTTGGACATCTGAACTAAAACCACTCCTGGGAAATCTGCCAAGCTGCCTTCCTCTTCTTTCCTTACGTGGTTCAAGATTCGGCTTATGTTCCCTAGACAGCACAGTTCCATTCTCTTCTCTCTGTCCCACAGGGACCTGTGAGCTGGTGTCTGAGAACGTCTCTGCCTGCCACCTACCTTCCTACAGCTAGTCCAGTTTATGTACGGAGAGATCTGAGGCAGCCCATGCTTATGGGTCAGGGATTTTTCAGAGAAAAAGAACCAATAGAATATTGAACCAATGTATTCTACTAGAATATAGAACCATTCTATTGGTTCTTTATACACACATAAGCAAACACACACGTATATTTGTATATGTATACACGCATATATAAAATCATAAGAGGAGATCTACTAGATTGGCCCACACAGTCAGGCTGAGACTCCCACAATGGCTGCCTGCAGGTGGGAGAATCAGGGAAACCAGTAGTCGCTCAGTCCAAGAAGTTGGAAGCCTTTGAACAAAAGAGACCAAAGATGCAGCCCTGGTCCAAGGCTGAAGGCCTATAAGCCTTCTGGACAGTTGCTGGTACAAGTCCACCACCAACACTGAAGAATACAGAAGCTGAAGTCCACGCCAGGGCAGCAACAAGGACTGTACCTGCTCAAGAAGAGCTTCGCAGCTGCACACAGTGGCCACACCTGTAATTCCAGTGACTCTAGAGGCTGAGGCAGGAGGATCTCAAGTTCAAAGCCAGCCTCAGCAATGGTAAGGCACTAGGCAACTCAGTGAGACCCTGTCTCTAAATAACATACAAACTAGGGCTGGAATGTGCCCCTGAGTTCAATCCCCCCCCAAAAGCTGCGCATGTGCCCCAAATGGTCCCCCAGCCTACTGGGTGGTCCACTTCTGGGTGGTCCTACCCCCTCTCAGTATGCCACATGCCTATTGCCTCTGCAAACACACACCCAGAAATGTACTTTATCAGTTTTCTAGACATGTCTCAACCCAGGGGAGCTGGCCACTGAGATTAACTGGCACAGTATGTCTTCTGCATAGTCATAAACCCACTGGAAACTAACCAAGCTACTTTCCTGTAGCTGATGCTAATAACCATGTATTTGAATAATAAATGCATTCCAATCTTCTAAGTCTTATTTATTAACTATTCCTTTAGTTCTTAATCCTAATAATGTCAGAATCAAGCAGGAAAAATTGATACCATATGAAACTTTTCTGGGGATAGGCTTCGGAAATCTCTATAACAAGCTCCTCAAGCAATTCTGAAGCAGCCAGTTTGTTCCCAGCCTGAGGACTGGCATTTGAGAACCAAAGGGCCACTATGTCTTTCTTGACCCCAGAATCCTGTAACATCTCCCTTTCTCCACTATCCATGTAGCTCTAACCATTTTTCTCTTAGCAACCAAAAATCAATAACCAAGCTCACCCATCCTGAGAGTCTCACCATGAGACAAAGACATGCTTGCAAAGCATTCAGCAAACTTTAAGCTCTGATGCATATTAAAACTTTCCCTGGCCAATCAGTCCCCATCTGCAAATAAGTGACCATGTCTGCAACTCTAAGTCAATGGAGATGTACTTCCTGAACACTGTTTTGCCCAGTCTTTCAGCTGTCTTTGTGTCTACTTGGTATTTTGGAATCTTGTGCTCTCAGATGGCCTGATTCTGCTATTTATCTCATGCTGACCTCACCCGCAGGGTCCCCTTCTGGGGAGCGTTTTGTAAAAAGGCTGTTAAAGTAGAACAAGCAGATTTGAGAAGACTGCCATCTGGTTTCCACGCTGCAGAGGCTCACATGAGCCTTGAAAATATCTGTCCATCCGGTGGGGTTGTGGGTAGAAGGTCCCGGGATTGGCTGACAGGGAAGGGCTGCCTAGCGGACTTTCAGCCCTGGGCGCTCCAGCAGTCAGACCCCGTCACTGTAAGCTGAGAGAAAGAGCATCCCCTTGTAGCAGGAGAGTCTACGACATCTGAAGTCTTAAGCAAACCACCTCATTTTTACATTCCATATCCCAGAGGTACGCACTGTGCAGCCACCTTCATGGCACCTCAGAACCGTGAGGTAACGAACTTCCTACCTGATCCCTGGCATTCTGCCCTCTTGCTTGTGTTTTTCTGTCCAGACTCCTGGGGTGACGAAAGGACCAGAGTTTTCAGCTGTACATTCACATGTGTATCATTTTAATCATTTGCATGTTAGATGCCATGTGTATTTTATGTATACTTAAAATATAGGTTTATTTTCCTTATTTGATGAAGACAAAGAAAAAGTCGGGCTATGAAAATGTAATTAGACTTTTAAAACGTGGAATTTTAGAGCTAAAAGAAATCCTAGAGATTATCTAAAACAACCAGCCCTCTTTTAGGGGATAAAGTGGAGGTGCACTCCTGTCTCCCCGTTTCCTAAGAACTTTCCTTCGGGGGTGGGAGAAGAGCTCTTACCATGCTCTGCCAGGCCTCTGCTCCTCTGGGAAGACGTAGTCCTCCTGCGTAGACAGGTCACACATCTTGCGTTTGGTGGGGACAAACCCAGCTTGTGCAAGATTCATACCTCATACCTGGCAGTGACGAGTGGTTTCTGGAGAAAGCAAAGATTAGAAGAGAACCCTACAGGTTTCTTCCTCTTCCACTGGCAGTGACCCCAGAAAACCAATCTGCGATCTCCCTCACTGAAGCCAGAGTAGGTATCGCACACCAGAAGCCCCCGACTCTGTCTGTCTCCGCACCGGCCCCGTCCTGGTCTGAGAATGGCAGGACTGTGCTGGCCAAGGCAGCAGCAGCAGCACGGTGGCTGCTCCTGGGGTCACCTCAGCTCCAGCTTCTCTCCTAGTCCAGGTGTCCCCTGCCTCGCCCCCAGCAAGCTGAACCATGAGTTAAAGACCACAGCCCCCTGACCCACCAGCTGACCCCAGCAGCGCTCCTTCCTCTTTCTTCATGACTTTCCATTCCATTGGACGTCATTTGTCAGCCAAATGATCTGGGTCAGTTGCTCATGTTCTCTGGCACTCAGTGTCCTCATCTGGAAACAGGAATCCTGGTGCCCGCCTCACAGGGTTGCTGTGAGGACAGAAGGGTTCGTGCGGTGAGCACTCGGGCCAGCGGCTCTTCCTCACCAGCAGTGGCCTCCTGTCAGGAAGACACATCTTCTGCTTTCTTTTCTCACTTCACAAGAAGCGGCCACGTTCTCCAACAACAGGGACTTCAACACACCTGGGTGGTGCAGACCTTGGGTCGGAGTCTGTCTGCTGCTCTTGGGATCCTCGTGAACTCATACCCGTGTGCCATAGCCACACATTTGGAAATGTCCTTGCCAACTTGACATTTGAAAGGGAATTCTAAACCTAGGCCACACTTTCAGCTCTGTAGATAACTCAGCTGTTTCTCTCTCCTGCTTCTTTCGCTTATTTCCCCTGAACATTACGTTGTAAATGCATTGACACACTGACATTTCAAGCTCTTTTCATTTTAAGCTGTTTCTCCTTGAAGATTTCTCACCACCAATCCCTGTCTGCCCCCTCTCAGGGATGAAAATATCAGAGGGAGAAGGAAGCAAGTCATGTAACTAAAAAGAGAACTGCATGTTTGAGGAACATAGACCGCATTGTTGGCCTGTGGAAAAGACAGACCGCTGCTGTCAACTGTGTAGCCACTGTGCAAATCCAGAGGCCCTGAGTCTCAGTGGGCAGTGATCAGATGGAAAAGAAGAAGAAAATAAAAATTGAAGAAGGTGCTGTTTTCAAATAGAGTACATATTTGGGTTTAAAAAAAAAGGGAGAAAAAAAGCCTGAAATTTAATAATTATGTCAAAAGAGAAAAAGAACACAGATGGAGGAATTTCCCTGTGCCCTTGGTCATGCCATCTGCCTTATAAACACTTATTTTAGCACTTTTAGTTTCATTTTAAAACCATTATAATTATATTTTCGGTTGGTGAATTTATTTGTCAAATTCATAGTTATTTTGACGAGATCCTATCCTCCAGGTTTCAAACGGGTACTCCATAGAATAAAGAAATATAATGGTCTTGGCAACTTCACTCAGTGAAGACACAGGGCATCTTTCCCCGCACAGTACTTTTGCTAAGGAGAGCTAATATTTATGGAGCATGAATTCTGTGCCCTGCACAGTTCTCAGTACCCCCTCAAGCCACCTCCCTTACATGGCACTCCTGTGAGCCATGTTACGCCTTGTTCCTTAGAGCTGAAGTCTGTCTGGGAGGTGGCCATCCCTGCCTCTGATGCTGACTTGGCTGCATCTGGAACGTGACTGTGAACCTTAGGTCTGGACTGTGGGTTTCTCATCCGCAAAAATGAGACACCCCACAGAATCATCTCAAAGGACTCCGCCCCCTCTAAAGTACCCTATGTTTTGTTTCTAGAAAACTGGATTTTAAAATTCATAGAATATTTTAAAATGAAAAACAGGGAAGATTACTGGAACAAAGCCCTTGGCAGCTGTCTGAGGGTGCAGAACAGGGTGCCGGCTGAGCTTGGCTTGGGGGTCACGAGTTTCTATCTCAAGCAAGAAAGAATCAGAAATTGTGGATAAGGAGGTTAGCGTGATTCAAAATGAAAAGTAAGTCTAAAAGCCAGAAAAGGGTAGGATGGGAAGAGATTTCCAGGATAGGTAAGTGAGGAATGGGGCAAGGGAGTTGAGCACCATGACTGTTTTCCCTTTTAGAAGACCATCTGCTGAAACCGAACACAAGAACACAATGGGATTGAAGGATAAAGGAAGCAAAGAAAATTCTGAGAAGTCTTCAGACAGAGCAACTTCCAGAGCAGCCAACTTCCTCAGCCAGGCACAGTGGCGCAGGCCTGTAATTCCAGTGGCTCTGGAGGCTGAGGCAGGAGGATAGCGAGTTCAAAGCCAGCCTCAGCAACTGTGAGTTGCTAAACAACTCAGTGAGACCCTGTCTCTAAATAAAATATGAAATAGGGCTGGGGATGTGGCTCAGTGGTCCAGTGCCCCTGAGTTCAATCCCTGGTATTCCCCCCACAAAATAAAATAAAAGGGAAAGGTGTGCCTTCCCTTCTGTCTAGCAGAAGTCTGTTGAGGGCTCACTGGCTACACGATGTGGTCAAACCTCCACACAGTAGAGAGCCACAGAAAGGGGTAAGGCAGATGTTGGGGACGGAGGCTTCGTGGCCCTTAGGCACTGAGTTAGTGGCTTCTGTCAAAGGGGACAAGAAGCAATGGCAGGGATGGGCTCCGTGGTGGAGCACTTGCCCAGCCTGCACAAGGCCTGGCTCACCCCAGCTCTGGCTATGAGTGAGCTCCAGAGGGGAGCCTGGATCTCTGCTGCCCTCCCATCCCTACTGCTCACAGGTGGAGAGGCCAGGGCCCACAGAGGCCAGGGCGGGGCAAGGTCGGCACACCAAAAGTACTCTCGCTTACTATCTTAAATATGTGAATAACACCGAGAAAAAGAAGAAGAAATTTTCCAAAGAAATAGCTAATCAGCTATTTTTGGACCCTTCAGTGATCCACTCATTGCTGTTTGTGCTTTGAGATGGGGTTTCTCTGTGGCCTTGAACCCATGATCCTCCCGTCTCTGTCTCCTGAGTTGCTGGGATTGCCACGCACCACTGCTAAGCAATCTGTTTTCAAGGTCATGGTATTAATTTATCATGTCTTCTAAAACTGCTGATTATGTGTAAGAAATTGTGAATCAGCTGAATAAGCTTAAGTCTATTGTTTTCATATTGTCCAATTTAGGGTCTAACACTAATGACAAGATTCTAAAATACAAGCATTAAGCAGAAGAAAATACATATTTAAAAAAAACCACTAAACAAACACAAAGTGCCCTCCTTAGAGGAAAGCAGCAACGTCACAAGGGCCTGGAAAACTATAGAAAATCAACCCAGAGCTATTTTTGGCAGTTGTAATTTTTAAAATGTTATCTGTTAAAAGTAAAAAAGAATGAATCCGAGGTGAAATGAAGATTCATCACTGGGAAAGAAAAAAAATTGCATGAATTTTTAGAGACTTACTGTTTATGTATTTTCATTAGTTATTATTTTCATTGTTCATATTTGCGGGGGGCAGTATGACAGTGACACATGTAGGCAGTGTCTAAGGATGATCAGGCAGTTCACATTTAAATGAATGTCTTTTATATGTGTGTGTGTGTGTGTGTATGTGTGTTGCTGAGGATTGAACCCAGGGCCTTGCGCATGCAAAGCAAGTGCTCTACCAGCTGAGCTACAACCCCAGGCCCTGAGTGCTTTAATTTAGCTGCTACATCTATAACCTACAATAGTTGCCATGTCTCGTTTTCAGAAATGGCAAAAATCTGCAAGGAGACAAAGAGAGGAAATGCTTTGAAAGTTATTTTATGGCTGGAAGCTGGGACTTAGGCAATGAGCCAGCCTCCGTGGCCCTGGTCACCTGCACCATCCATGGCCCAGGGCTGAGGGTGGAGCGTGGCACGGCTGATGTCCATCTGAGATCAAGCGTGGCCAGCACTTGGTCCCTGCCTTCCTGAGCTCAGCCGGCTCCTTGCTGGCTATCCTGCCCTTGGTCCCTCCAGGGAGCCTGGAAATCGTGAGCCCCAGAGACTTGAGCAGGTCCAGGCCGTGCATCCTGCTGCTGTGAGAGCCCTCAGGCTGCGTGGTCCCTAAACAGCAGTCCTCTGTTCCTCAGTCTAGAAGCCTGGAATCCAAGATCAGGCGCTGGCAGTTCCAGGCTCTGGCAGGCCACGTCTGAGTGCTGTGCCCATGGCACGGAGAGGCACGAAGGCCAGACGCCATGGCAGAGGGCTCTCCTAAAGGCCTGAACCCACTGGCCTGGTCACCTCCAGAAGGCCCTCTTCTTTTACTCCTGCCCTGGGGACTGCATTTCCCCCAACAAGAGTGGGGGACACAATCCTTCTGCAACACAGCCCTGTGATTAAAGATGGAAGCCAACACCTGGCTGTCCCCAGTCTGGTGGGCAGCGTGTGCACCCAGGGAGAGGACTCAGAGGCTGGCGACGCTCCTCCTGGGATTCCTCCCCCATCAGGCCAGAGGTGCCTGAGAGCCTCTGCAACCTGCCGGACCTCCTGCCTTGGGAAAGGGGGCTCTTTGGTGGCTTTGAGGACGCAGCGGGAAAGGCTGCAGTTAGGTCTGAGCCCTTTCAGAACGCCAGGCATTCTGAGAGGTCCTTCTGAGCTGCCTGATGGGTACAGACCACCTGTGGTGCTTGGCCCTTGGGGCAGCAGCTGTCCCCACAGTCCAGCTCTGCCCCATTTGAGAAGGGCTCCGGCTATTCTGAAGAGGAGTCTCATTTGGATCTGATTGCTTCTCTGCAGCACTTACTGTGAGGCAGGATTGTTTCCGAGCTGGTCTGGGGGATTTGGAGCTCACATTTTTAGCAAAGATTTCTCCCCCCATTTTATCTCCCGCCTCCACGGTCACCTTGCCCAGCCACCGCTAGTTCTCTGGGTCACTGTGACTGCTCCTGATTGGTTGCTGTGAATCCTCCTCTTCCCCACCACCTCAGCTAGGGACCCTGCCACGCCCACAGCCCTGCACTGCCCCTCTTCTTTCTCTGCTGGGCATTGCGACCTCTGCAGTTCCTGGTCTCTGCCCAGTCTCTCTCCCTCTCACCTCCTCTTCCTGCTTCTTGCCCACTGCCCGGGCCAGGTTTTCCCATGGATCTGCTGGTGCCCTCTGTGGACGCCTTTCTGTCATCACCTCCTGTGGCCTGGCTCTGACCTGTCAGTCAATTCAAGCACCCCCTTGCAGTGGACAAGGCATTGCCCTCTCCTCAGTGTTGGCTCCTGGAGGCCAGAGGCTGCGTCTCATGCTGGGGCCCCAGGAGTCTGGTCCAGAGCTTGGCACTCACCAGAGCTCAGCCCACATCTGGGGATGAATGCCACTGACCCTGACAGAGGAGGGCTGCCTGCCACTGGTGGCTGGATCTTGTTTCTTCTTCCATTTTTCTTTCCTGGCTAAGCCTCCCCTTGGCAGAGGGGGAGGGCGAGGACAGGGGTCTTTGTTCCTCCTCCAGATGGCTGAAGCTGGGACGGAGCCCAGCAGCTGTGTTTGGGTGGAAGGCGAGAGGGCAGATGGCCTGGTGTCTGTTTGCAGACAGCCCGAGAGGTCACAGCCCTGTGCAAGGCACAGTAGGGTAGTGGAGTGGGGCAAAAGCCAGGCCCAGCCACCGAGACAGCATTCACTGCTCAAACACTGGCCAGTGTGATCTCAAGGCAGCAAAGAGAGAATACTTTATGGATCTCATGTTCCTGGTGGTGGCTTTTAACATTGCAATCCAAACAAAGCCTTTCCTATGTGAAAACTCCCTTAATTACTATCATTTAAAAATTGGCTTACCCAAGCAAGCCTCATTACATTTCAATTTTGTTTTCTGCAAATTTTGGCAGCCACTGAAATAGTCACCCAACAAATGCTGGTGGTAGGAGGATGGGGAGCAGAGGAGGGGGCTTCTTCAGTGTCTAGAATATCTAGAACCAGAGGCCTGAGCATTTGTGTGAGGACAGAGGTCACATGCTGAGACTCAGATGCGCTCACTTACATTCTCCACTCAATATCGAGCACTCTGACTTGAAGGAGGGGTGGGATCCTTGGAGGACCAGGGCTGAGCGAGGGGCAGCACCACCGCCTCCCTCTCTCCTCCCTCTCTCCTGCCCTGACTCAAGGCCATCACACCTGTGTCCCCAGGATACACACCTGGCTTTCCTTAGGATGCCAATTTCCACACATGCTCATGGACAGCCCCCTCCCAATCCGGGATTCCTCATTCTGCTCTTTCCCATATTAAAAGCCCAAGCTCTGACCTGAAGCCACCTTCCTGTCTCTGCCTGCAGTACGATCTATCACCGGTCAGCATGCCGTACTGTTGGCACACTGCATGGTCTCCTCCACTAGAGCTGCTTTCCTGATTGACACAGCTAGAACAGTGGTCTACTATCAGGTGTCGTGTGCTCTACATGCTCACACGCTGCCCCTCATATGATGATCAGCACGGGAGACTTCCTTACCCCTCATTGTCACCAGCACACGAGTGATGCGTTGTGCTAAGGTGTTCCCACAGCCATGACCCTAGATGAAGGGGATTCTTAGGCTGCACCTCCATCCCCAGGGACCTCTGTCAGGCGGGCAGCTAGTTGTCTCCTGAAGTGTGGTTGCCTGGCAGTGACCGCACACTGGTTTGGGAAGTCTGTAACAAAGGACCACACCCTTGTGGCTTAATGACAGAAATGTATCCTCCGAGTTCTGCAGGCCAGACGTTCAACATCAAGGCATCAGCCTCAAAATAACTTTTAACAATCACAAGGAATCAAAATCCACTGAGAATCAAAGAGGGCTTTCAGCAAGGAAAGTAGAGTTGTCCTGTCGCCCCTCACCAAATGCACATTCCCACCTTGCAGGCAGAGGGGACCTCAGAACCTGGTTCCTCAGGCCAGATTCCTCCCTCCTGCCTTCTCCCCAGGGGCTTCCAGTCAGGCAGGCTTGAGCTCAAGCTGTCCAGCACAATGGCCACGAGCCACACGTGGCCACCACCATGGACATTCAAATGAAATAAAACTAAACCAGCCAAACGTGCAGCCCCCCACCACACCAGCCCCTTCACAGGCTGGGCGAGCCAAGGTGCCAGTGACTACTGTTCAGGATGACACCAACATAGAGTTCTCTACCATCGCAGTAAGTTCCACGGAGGGTACTCCCAAGGACCCTCGAGGCTCCAGACCAGCCTGGACTTGCTGGATCTCATGAATGAACCGACCCGTTGTCAGGACGTGTTAATTGGTTCGTTTGGACTAATTCATACTTGAGCAGCGGTGAAGCACAGGATGGAAGTGATTTGTTCCATGAAATGGTCACGGTGAACTGGAAGTGTGGACAGTTGGAGCAGACACTTGGGGCACAGGGGCCGTGCTGAGCACTGGGCCTCTGGTCTCGGTCCTCACAACGGCCCTAGTATCATCCCGCTGGCGGAAGAGCAAGATGATAGCAGCCGTGGGAGGGCCCTTAGTGCTCTGCTACTCCAGCTCGGGGTTCATGGGTCAGACTTGGGTCAGACTGCCTGGTACTTGAGCGAGTACCTGTCCTCTCTGTGCTTCGGTCTCCTCATCTGTAAAATGGAGCTTAGAGATTGTTGTGAAGTTGGGTCAAGTACTGAGAATCCAGACAGCGTTAATGCTTTGATTATTTACTGCAGGTGAGGAAGATCCAGGGCATCACTGGCTTGCCCAGTTACTGCCTACCCAGTGCTCGCTCTCACACTGAGAGGCAGCCTCTTGCCCAGAGTCACGTGGCACCTGCCCACTGCCAGCTTTTGCTGGCCTGCCCCCTTTATCTTAGCCAGCCACCAGTATCATGGACAGCCACACTTCTACATGGGCACTGTTGGAGGGACTGTCCCACAGAGTGGCCAGCGGCCAGTGATGTGGCTCATAACCCAGACAACCTCAAGGCCCCATTTCTTCCAGCATCATCAGATGATTGAACTATGGAAGCAGAGGCAGGTTTCCCTGTTAGATAAAGGAGAATGGATCTCATGGCCCAGTGGGAACACAAACATGCGGGTCTCGTTGTAGTGGAGAGTTGAACGGTGGTGACTACAGATGGCCGAGAGGGAGGAAGGATGGGGAACTGCTGATTGATGGGCTCTAAGTTACAGTTACAGGGGAGCAAGGAGGTCTGGTGCCCCTCTGCACAGGACAGCCACTGCAGGGACCCTGAAGCACTGGATGTAAATGTAACATATTTCTTCAAAGAGCTAGAAGAAAGAATTCGGAATGTTTGCACCATAAAGAAATGATATCTGGTTGAGGTGACAGGTATGTTTAACCTGATTTAAATATTGCACAAAATATACAATTGTGGAAACACCCCCTGGCACCCCATTAATATGGACCATTTTTATGTATCTGTTAAAAATAAATTTATTTATTTATTTATTTATTTATTTATTTTTGCAGTAGGGTAAGAGCTGAGGGGGGAAAAGAGACACACATATAAAAAGAAAAAGAAGAAGAAAACAAAACCCCACAAACATTAGTTACTGGACTGGCCACTCCAAGTGGAGAGCTACGCAGTTCCTACCATGTTTACGACGTAATGCCCAGAGGCCTGAGCTCCCTGTGTGGTGAGTTCAAGTGGTCCATGGAAGGCAAGGGGCTGGGCCTTTCCTGCCTGCCCTCTTTGGCTCACCCCCGTGCTCACCCACGTGGCTCACATTAGAGTTCTTGGGTGTCTTAAGGGGATGTCAACTCACTGAGGGCTCATGGGTTGGGACCTGTCTGCTTCGAGTACTGAAGAAGAAAATTGTCCTTGACCTCAACACCAAAACTGTTGGGTGACCCCTGAGCATCCTGCTGTGCCTCCTCTTGGGAACACTGACCATGTAACTCACTGCTTGCCTGCTGGGAAAGTCAGGACCAAATTTGCAACCGATTTCTGGCAAAATGAACTATACACCATGACATCTATTTTACACAGACCCTCCCTCCAGTAACTTTTCATAGCTTTTCCTACTTTGATTTTCCATTGTTCAATTCTTAGCACTATACAGGATACAGGACATAAATAAGAAAGGTGGTCTCTGTCGTTTCAGGACCTAGGAAAGCCATGGACACATCCCCATATCCAGTGTTCTCTGAAAGGCTTAGGTCTTCTCATTTTGTTGGACTCACTGATGGGCTGTTCCCTGTGGTGTGCCAACGACCCCTGTGCCATGCAGAAGTGCGGTGCCACAGGAGGCGAGGCAGAGAAGGCACTGGTTATTAAAAAAAAAAGATTATAACCTGGAGAACCCAAAGAATACAAGGAAAGAATAAGAACTGAGGCTTGTCTTGGGGCCCTGGAGACCAGTTTGCCTGAGCCAGTCCTGAGCACTTGTCAGCCCCTGTGGCACAGGCACCAGGTGGCCTTCTGCACTGCAGCTTGGACATCTCTTTACTTGAAGGGCTCCACAGCAGCGAGTCCCAAGCCATGGTGTGTGTGCAGACCGACCACCAGGACGCTTGTTAAAACAAGTTGGGGTGGCAGGCCTGGGGGCAGCCGAGAGTCTGCTTCCTTGACGAGCTCCCAGGTGAGAAGGACGCTGCCTGCCCACGGTCCAGCGCTTGAGCATGGAGGATCTACAGGATTTGTGTGGCAGCCCCTGGCAACGGGAGGTCCCCAGCTCAGCACCTTTGGAGTCTGTGCCATCTCGTCAGTTTCACTATTGCAGGTCTCTGAGGCCTAGCCTCCGTTTCCTTCCAAACCTTGCTTGGATTTTCCTATGTTTCCTTATGGAAACATGAAATGGAGCAGCCACTAGTGATCAGAGACACATTAGTTCATAATAGCCAGAAAGTGGGAAGATGCAAATGCCCACCAACCAATGAATGCATAAAAACATGGGGTATCCACAGAGTGCTATTCAACAATAAAAAGGAACGAATTCCAGACACACACTGAACATGGAAGAAGCCTGAGAATACGCTGAGCAGAAGACACCAGCCACATGTCACTAACAGATTTTATTTTTGATGTGATTAAGAGTCTCCTAAGATTAGATTGTAACAATTTTTGCACAACCCCATGAATATGCTTAAGAACTGAATTCTATACTTAACTGAGTGAATTTTATGACATGTGAATAATATCTCAAAGATGATTAAAAGCAGCTGGGCACAGTGGTGCACACCTATAGTCCCAGCAACTCAGGGGGTTGAAATGGGAGGATCCCAAGTTTGAGGCTAGCCTCAGCAACTTAGCAAGACCCTGTCTAAAATTTGGAAGAAAAAAAAAATGAAAGGGCTGGGAATGTAACTCAGTAGTAGAGCACCCTGGGTTCAATCCGTACTACTAAAAATAAATAAATACAAATAAGAGATGATAAAAGTCTCATGGGGTGGAAAGAGAGGCTGCCCTCCACCTTCCTCCATTCAGATGGGAATTCTCTGGTCCCCGTGGGGTTATGCTTGCCCCTCTCCCTGCTGGGAAGCCCTTCACTTCATGAGGTACTCTCTCTGGCTTGGTGCTATTTAAAGTAACCTCACCCTAGGGTTTTTGAGTATACTGAAATAGCGGGGTTTTCATTAGTTGTGAAACTTTGGAAAAATTTCAAGACCAAACCTAATTAATGAGCATTCCATCTGATGTTGTGACAGAGTGTGCCCTTGCGTTAGTGGTATCAGTCGTGTTGTGGCAACAATCTGCTCCATTTGAGTTAAAGAAATCCCAGGTGCTCGGGTCGATGGACTTTTCCTGGCTTGTTAACTATGCTTCCGTTCCCATGGAGCATCTCTCAGTTCTGGAACTCACCAGAAGGACTGGGTTGAGAAATGTGCATCAGGTCTCAATGGTTACTAAGACCATTAATCCAAAGGTAGATTTTCTGTAACAAACATAAATTTTAAAATGTAAGTAGCGTTTTTAATGCGTGTCTGCAACAGAACTGATCCACCACGATACAAAGCACCCTTAGCTGATGGGTGTGGGTCTCCTCTGCCGGCTTGTGTGTGGGTGCAGAGGCTGGTTGCTTACTGCGAGTGACTGGCAACGGGCCACCTGTGCCTCCCCTGACTTCTACTGCAGCCCCTCCCCCACAGCCTCCATGGACCATGCCCAGAGCTGCACAGGTGAAGCCGGCTTAGGTATTGCTGTTTGTCTTAACAAACACACCCCTTCTGTGTCCCCTATATAAGAATAAAGAATTCCAGTGTCTCTCTCTCTTTCCACGCACCTCTAAGGTCAGAGAGCCATCTAGGATTTTGAAAAGGTACTTCTGTGGGTTGCGTGCTTTCTTCGCTGTTTTCTTAAGTTATTGGAATAGTCAGATTTTGTGAACCCAGCATTAGGTCGCCAGCTAGGATAGATGGTGACACTAATGGGTCCTTCTTAGGATTTTCCCCCTAACCTCCTGTTGTGAAATTTTTCCATAATATGAAATGCTTAAAGGAGTTTACAGTGAGCACACATAAACCCACAGCCCAGATTCTACCATTGACCTCTCCCTGGTTTGTATTCGCTTTATCATGTATATGTCCACCTAGTTCGGATTTTTTCAAAAATTGGTTTTGCCTTTTATTAGGATAATTTATCTGGCAACCAGGGGGAACTAAATAAGGGTGGATTTTTGTTTTTGGCAACCCAGTTGGGCCTATTATGTCTAATAAGAATCTCAAATGCCAACTCCCCAAACCCCTTCCCTCCCCTCTTAAAAGAAGGAGCTTCATTTAGTATTTGGGCGAAACAAAGGATGGAACCGGGGATTAGCTGTGTTTTTGTGTCATCTCCTTATCATCCACAGAGAGGGGTGTGTGTGTGTGTGTGTGTGTGTGTGTGTATGTTTTCCCTCAAAGAGAAAAGACTTGATATTTACAGCCTTAAAATAAAACAAAAACATATAAGAAAAATTAAATAGCTGTGAATATGGGTTAAAACTGTGCGCTTTGCTCCTGAAAAAAAAAAGCCCAGGGAAAAAGTCACTATCTTAAAACCAGGTGGACACTTGCCCAGGACCATGGCTTCTGCCCGAAAGGCAGAGCAGGCTTTGGAGGACCCCAACCTGCAGGGGTGACTGGAACCCATCCACGGGTCCAGCCTCTGCTGGACCCGCTGGGCAGGTCATGGCCTGCGCTACTGTTCACAATAGTTTGCCTTAAGGTGACTTGTTTTTTGACTTACTACATGTATTTTCAAAAGAAACTTTGTATCATCCTCATAAATGGAAAACCAGTATTATTTGCCACAGAGAGGACTTTAAAGTCAGTGCCATGAAAACCAGTCTTACTAACTCTGAGCTCAGCCCTGTTGTTCGGCTCCTAGGACCTATGAAGGGGGCCTGTTCACTGTTTGCCTAAGAAAAGGACATTAGCAAGTCCAGCAGGAGTCAGAACTCTGAGAGGACTTCTTGGTTTCATCAGAGGTCCAGGGTAGGGTTAGGGAGGACTCTACTCCTTAGCACCGGATTCCATGTAGATGACACGGAGTCCTTGCACTGTGTCGTGCACACTATGATGCTCCTGTACACCGGGATGCTCCTGCACACCCTGATGCTCCTGCATACCCTGATGCTCCTGAACACCCTGGTGTTCCTGCACACCATGGTACTCCTGCACACTCTAGTGTTCCTGCACACCCTGGTGCTCTCGCATATCATGATGCTCCTGCATACCGTGGTGCTCCTGCACACCCTGATGCTCCTGAACACTATAGTGCTCCTGCAGACCCCAGTGCTCCTGCACACCCTAGTGCTCCTGAACACCCCGGTCCTGCAGACCCTGGTGCTCCTGCACATCCCAATGCTCCTCTGGTGCTCCTGCACACCCTGATGCTCCTGTATACCCTGGTGCTCATGCACACCCTGATGCTCGTGCACACCTAATGCTTTGTGCACACCTGGACAGAGCTCTACAGGGTACCGAGGACCCTCTGCACCCTCTGGCGATATTTTTGTGATCCTCCAATACCGACTTATCTTTGGAATGAAGTTCCAGGACCACGTGCCTTCTGGTCTTCCCAGTTACCAACTGGCCTCCTTATTGCTTTCCGTTACAGGGCAGCTGCAGCCATTCAGAGCTGGGTCACCCGACTGTCCAGGTGACACTGGAGCATCCCCAGGTTTCTCATCTTCTGACTGTTCCCCCACCTTCCCCTCATTCTTCACAATTATCTGCCTGGGAGACCCCTCTGTCCCTGCCCAAGGACTGGCTAGGAGTCATATAGGGAACAGCGGCTGGAGGTGCAGCCATTGGGACATGGCCAGGTCCTCCTCATCCCACTGTCCAGCTGCAGCGGCCCCTGCGAGTCCTAGCCACAGTCCTAGCTTCTAACATCTTCTAGAAACACTGTCTCCTCCCAGGTGCCTCAGCACGTGGCAGCAATGAGTCGTGGACTCACCTCAGCGGATCAGCACTCCTTATCTGATCCGGAGTGTTCAAAAAGTAAAACCATGACACATTGAATCGAGGAACACAGCTGAAGCAGTGCTTGGGGAGAAATTTTGGGTTTTAAAATAAGATTGAAAATCAATGATTTAAGTTTTCATCTCAAAAAGCTAGAAAAGAAATGCATATGAAACAAACAAGCAGACAGGAAATAAGAGGAGAAATCTATAGAAAAAGTGGTAGAAAGGAAATAAAAATAAAACCCAAAATTGGGTCTTTGAAAAGATTAATAATATTGATAAACCCTGAGCATAGGATCAAGAAGTAAAACTCAAGTTGCCCTGTCAGAAAGACAAAGAGGAGACACAACTACATACGCTAAAAAGAAAAAATTTTTAAAGTCTAGTGGAATAATATTGCAAATTAATGCCCCCCAAATTTGCCAACAATGCTGAAATGGACAAATTCATTGAGAACTACAAATTACATGAATGTGAGAGGAAATAGAAAAATACATAATTTCTAGATTTATTAAGGAAGTTGAATTGGTAATTAAAGGCTCCTTGCATCCCAGGAAACAACAAAATTGAAGGCTCAGATGACTTTGTTGGTGAATTTCCCTAAACATTCAAAGGAGAATTAGAAGACTTTTCAAGAGGAAAGAGTAAACAATTCCAAACCTTAGAGTTTTATGAGGCAAGCATGACCTTGATGAAAAACAACAATGAAAAGAAACTTCCAAGGACATTTTAAGAAAGGAATATTGTAGATCACTATGTATTAAGAGCAAAGACATTAAAGTCCCAAACAAAATAATATTAGTAAATTGAATCCAGTGATAAATAAAAGAGATTATACATTATGACCAAATGAAGTTTTACAAAATTACAAAATTGATTTGTCACTCGAAAATCAATGTAACTTATCAAATTAATAGCATATAGGAAAAAAATCATAGGATCCCTTTAATATATGTAAAAAAAAATTCTACAAAATTTGATAGTTAGTTGTGATAAAACCAATAACAAGGATGAGACAAGGAATGTTTTAATGTGATTGTTGGAGTTGAGAGTATGAAGAGCACAGAAAGCTTGTTGTTCCAGGAGGTGGAATAAGGACTCTAAAGAATGTGATAACAAAGGAATCAGAGAGGGAAAACTGACCATTTCCCTTGCCTCCAATACTTAGGTGAGGATCAGAGCAGAGGGAACTTGGTTGCAAAGTAAAAGAACGTACTTATAAAACAGGAGGCACGCAACACATGGTGTGTCTTTCCCCTGCTTGTAGGCATAGGGTGGCTCTCTGCTTTGTCCTGTCCTGCTGCTGCCTGAGGAGCACATGGGTAATAAAAAGTCCAAGCCCTCTCTTTTGAGTCCTCCAAGCTCTTTCTTGGGACCAGTAAACCCTATCTTGGAGTTGAACACACATAAAGAGTACCTGTAGTAAATATCCATGACTAGTGTCAAATAAATGATACAATGGTGAACTTATCTTTTATGCTAGAAGTGAAACAAGGAGGTTCCTATTAGCACTTGTATTAAATGTTTTGTTGGAGGAACTAGCTAGTGCTCTAAGGCAAGAAAAAAAAAGTTTAGAAGCGGCACCATTTTTATTCAAAGATGATATGATTGTCTATAGATAGATTTATGTAGTGACTTTGTCAAATTGTATTACACTATTTAATTTCTTCCCAAATTGACCTACAGATTCACTGGAATCAACATTAAAGTTCTAGTTGATTTGTGCGTTCGTGTGTGTGTGTGTGTGTGTGTGTGGGGGGGTAAATTTGTAACATTTATATAGACATGCAAATGACCTAGTAGTCAAGATGATCCTAAAGAAAAACACAAAGTTGGTGGATTGGATTTATACACCCAAATTTCAAGATTTACCATAAAGGAACGGAGATTCAGACACCTTGGTAATTCCTGAGAACAGGCAAGTAAACCAGCAAAATAAACCACAGAGCCTAGAAATAGACCCACACATATATAATCACTTGATTGGCAATAACAATACTAAGGCAAAAGTAGATTATTTTCAATGAGATGATACCAAATACCACGGGAGTGCTTACATTTAAAGAAAAATGATACAAATTACTGGTTAGGATTTCAAGCAAGTGGAAACTTACACACTGCTGGTGAATGCATGCATTCCTACAAGTCCTAGAAACCTGTTTGGGCTTGAATATGAATGCTAAATATACAACTATTTTTAGACTCAGCAGTCTTACTCTGGAGTATGTAACCCAGAGGAATAAGGCAAGCTTGTAGCTACTAGAAGACAAGAATGTTCAAAGCAATTTTTGTTTTTTTCATAAAATCCCAAATTGGAAACAATCTAGATGTTGATCAGTGAAAAAAATAGGTAAATAAATTCTGGCTTATTTATACAGTGGAATACAAAATACAGTAACACTGTTAGGGGACGGTCAGATGAGGATGGTGGGAACCCAAGGTTAAGAGATCAATTCTATAAGATGTGCCCACTGCACTGACCCCACATGCTTTCTTTGCAAAAAAGCAATTTACCTGCAGCCCTGCCTGGCCTAATTGGACAGGATATGTCACATTCCTCAGCAAATTACTGTTATCTGTAAGGAAATGCAGGCAGGCAATAACGTTGTTAAGAGGAATCCAAGATACTTTGAAGGGAAAGATTTTGTGTCCCTTTTCACAGAGCAGATTTCAGAAGATAAAGATAATTCTATGGTTAAGAATCCAATTAGAACCCAGCATGGGCCGAGGTAATATAGAGTTGCCATGGCAGTGGGGACTTGAAAGTCTGATGTCACCCTGCTGTCAGTCAAAAGTCAAGAGGTGACCTGGGCTGAATGCTTTGGCATCTTCCCTCAGACCCCAATGAAACTGGAGTGCAGGAAAGGCATGTTGTCCTCCTCCCTGAGAGGATCCGTTCTTTCCCTTGAGAGTGTCCCCTTCTTCTTTTCCTGTCCCTTCAACTCATGCCTGTCACTCTGAGCACAGGTCTGAAATCTTTCTGTCTTGATTGCAAGAATCAGGATTTGAAGAGGGGTCTCTGTGCTGCCTCAATGAGATGATACCAGGGTGCCTCAGGTTCTTGGAAGGCCCCATCTCCATAACAATATAAAACACAGAAAACACATGAGTGGATCCCATAAATTTTAAGATTAGCAAAAAAACAAAAAACAAAAACAAAAACACAATGCAGCCACAGTATGTTTCCATTTATATGAAATTCAACAAGAGGAAAATGGTGATCTTGGTTCTGTAGCAGTTGATCTCAAAGGTTGCATTTGTACAGTGCATTAAGATAAAGCAATCTCTGCTCTTTAAATAAACAGATGTAATCAAAGGAATCAATTATACTGAGCATTGCCAATCCAATGCCTTATAATCTATCATTATTTAATTGTTCTTAGAAATTTATAAAATGCCAAAAAAAGGCCCTCAGCAAAACACTAGATATCAGACCCCTATGGTGGAATAATATTTTAAGACTTTAACCTCGGCCCCCACCCAGGCCCCAAGGATTTTCCTGGGGCTCTTCCTCCCACACAAGCTGGGGAGGCTCAATTCACTTGGCCTCTGGGTAAGAATGGCACAGCCAGAGAGGCTGAGAAGCCTTTTTAGTTTTAAATGCTTAATCCACAGCAGGGACCAGAAAAAGCACAGGACAAAAGATGCCAAAGAATGCATAATGACTCAGAGCCTGCATTTCCACCTCAGAACCAGCTCCAGGAGACCCTCTGGAGTGGGGGAAGAGGGGCCTGAGGGGGAAGTATAGGAGCTGAGCCCTGAGGGGTGGCCTGTGGGCTGCATTCAGCAGAGCTGGGAGGGGTTGAGGGAGATCCAGGAGGGCCTGAGGGACCCAAGTGTGAGGGCATCTATTCTTGCTTCCCAAGTAGGACGGGAAGGGTGGAGAGCCCCCCATCTACCCCACACTTGGCAGGAAGCAGGAACAAGTAGCAATGGGGATGTGGGATGACGGGCTAGAAACAGCCTCCTGGGATTCCTGTTTGGTCCCAAGCAGAGATAGAGGTGTACCAAAAAGTGGATCCAAGGGTGGGCGGAGAGAAGCAAACCCACCACAAAGGTAGAGGCACAGCGGTCAGCAGTGGGGGTCAGATGACAGCAGTGTGGACCCACGGGAAGAATAAACACTGCCTCTCAGCCGATGGACAATGGATGCCTGCCTCGCAGATGCTCACCAAAGTCCTTTTCCAAAGCCTATGGGAACCTAAAGGGGAGCGGTCCTGAGGGCCCACTTTGAGGTGTGGGGCTCCAGCCCTCTGCTGGTCAATGCTAAGGACTGTGGAGATTCTGGCTTTCTCACCACTGCTCGCAGGCAGAAGGCCCTGTGGTGCAGGGGAAGGTGGGCCAGCTGGCCCTGTTCACTGTCAGCAACCACAAAAACATCATGAGCCAGGCGATTTCTCAGACGTCCCCTCCCAAGCTCTCTGACGTGGCTTCTGCCTGTGCCTGGTCACTGACTGCACTGTGCTCCTGGGGCAGTCCAGCCCTTGCCAGGAAGCTATGCCCCAGCTTTCCTACAGCAGTGGACACGGTGGGGGGGGGGGTGAGGGGGAGTCCATGACATCCTGAGGAAGCAGTGGTGACAGAAGGCAGAGCGGCTCTTGGGCCTTAATCCATAACTTGTCACCCACTGAAATCTTTCCTATCCACCCCTTTCCAACAGGGTATGGACTGCGCCGCTCCCTGCACCCCTTTTCCTAATCACACTGACCACAGAGAGCAGTGCAGGATGGCTCCAAGGTGCCTCCAAAGGTCTTCCACAGAGAAGAAATCCCTTTTAAAAAATCACCGTACTCGGGACCAGAGGGAAAATATGAGACCCCAGCCCACTTCGGCCTGAGAAGAGGCGAGCCCTTCCTCTGTTTGAGGCCAGCCTAAACGCGCTCTCGGTCAGGACTGCCCCCCTTCCCCTCCAGGTGAAGCCCCCCACCCCATTCTCCTCTTCTCATTAGCACCTTGTCTGTGCCTTCTCCCCCGCGCCTCCAATCTGGTCTCTGTTGTCATCAGGTCCAAAGTTCCCATCTCTTGGAGGGGACCACACGTTTGCAGGTGCACAGGTGTGGTCAAGTGGATGGAGTGGACAGGGGACTCCCAGCATTGCTGTAGGCTAGATGTGCCCAGGACAAGCCCACAGAAAGGGCAGGGAAACAGGCGAGCTGGGCTTGGGGCTAATTACCTCCAGGTGGTACCAAAACCTCACCAGGGGACTTCTCCATTCTGCCACTGGCACTTTGGAACACAGGCTTTATCCCAGTTCGCCTCCCAGCTCTCCGCATTTTTCTCGCTCACTTTGATTCCAGTCTAGAGAGGAGGTGTTGGAGGGGTCAAGCCCAGGCATCGAGCCCAGGCCATTTGCCTGTGATCTGGGAAAGTGCTCAATGGTAACTTTTCAGCTTCTAGGCTGAGTAGTCATAATCCTGACCCCAAAGGAGGGGAAATTTCCCTAAACATTAGAGGAAGTCATGGGCAGGGGAGCCTGAAAGATGACACTGTCTGTCACGAAGATCAGCTACTGCCACGACTTGTAGGAACAAGCTTATTCCTTAGTACGGGTTTAAAATGTGGATTTTCAGGATCTATGAGAATGTGGTTCTGGAACTGTGGTTTTTAACCATCACCTCCAGTGATTGACATGTACCTCAAGCTCTAGCATAGACGGACCCTGTCAGCTCCTGGGTTCGTTGATAATTACTCTGAAAATCCAGCATATGTTGCAAGTATTCCCACGGGAGATCCCAGGAAATGAAGATGCTCCTCTATGTTAGGCTGTGCCTCGGTAGACTAGGGCACATCAGGGATCAGTTTAGGCCCAGTTCTACCTGTGTAGCTCTGAAATCTTAGAAGAGTTGCTCATCTCTTAGTTGCTTCATCTGTAAAATAGGCTAATAATACTAGCTAAGGTGGGGCAGGACATGTTGTTGGAACAAACCATAAAGTTTCCACAGCTCCACACAGAAAAGCACCCCCCTTTCTTTTCCTCTCTCAATAGACTGTTTTTAATACAGTTTTAACCTCATAGCAAAATTGAGGAGAAGATGCAGGGATTTTCCCTGTGCCCCTGCCCTAAGATGCACAGCCACACCCCTCGTTGACACGTCCCACCACAGGTCTTTCACAACTGATGAGCCTCATGACCACCCAGTGTCCACGGTTCCTGCCATTGTATGTTCTAGCAGATATTTTGACAGATACTTGACGGTAGTATCCACTACTATCATATTGTCCAGAGGGCACCCACTGCCCGAAGGCTGGCTCTGTTCCACCTGTTCCTCTCGTCCTCTTCCCTACCCACCCAGTGGCTGATCTTTTCACTCCTCCACAGTTCTGCTGTTCTAGGAGGTCGGGCAGTTGGAATCATGCCCTTTCTGTTTGGCTTTTCACTTGGTAATATGTGCTCAAGGCTCCTCGTGCCTTTTGTGATGTGATGGCGCGTATCTGCTTAGCACTGAATAATGTTCCATCATCTACATGTTCTGCCGTTTATTCCTCATGCACTGAAAGACATTGTGTTTGCTTCCAAGTGCTGGCAATTATGAAAAAAAGCTGCTATAAACATCCATGTGCAGTTTTTTGTGTGGACGTAAGTTTTCAGCTCCTTTGAGTAAATATCAGGAAGTGTGATGGCTGGATCATATGTTAGGAGAATGTTTAATTTCATAAAACTCCACCAACAGTCTCCCAAGGTGGATGGCCCATCTTGCGTTCACACCAGCAATGCATGGGGGTTCCTGTTGCTCCCTGTCCTTACCAGCCTTTGGTGATGTCAGTGTTCTGGATTTCAGCCATTTGGATAGGCGTGTAGTAGTACCTCATCATTTGAACTTGCATTTGCAAGATGCTGCATGACCCAGGGCATCTTTTCATATGCTTACTTGGCATATGAGTATCTGCTTTGGTGGGTGTCTGTTAAGGGCTGAGGCCCTGTTTTAACTGGGTGGTTGAATTCTTACATGGAGTTTTAACAGTTCTCTGTACACTTCAGATAACAGTCCTATATCTGGTATGTCCTTTGCAAATGGTTTCTCCCAGTCTGTGGTTTATATTTTTATTCCCTTGACAGTGTGTTTTGCAGAGCAGAAGTTTTAAATTTTTTTTTTAATTTTTTTTCTATTTAGAGACAATTTATTCTGGCTGCTTTTTTCCTGAGTATGAGTCGCACTTCTTTTTTATTATTATTATTTATTTTATTTTTTTATTATTAGTTGTTCAAAACATTACAAAGCTCTTGACATATCATATTTCATACATTTGATTCAAGTGGATTATGAAAAGTTTTAAATTTTATGTATTTAGTTTGTCCTAAAATATTTACTCTTTCTGGGGATTAGAAATGTACATCTTGGGAGACTATTCTTTTGTCCTCCAGTGTTACCAGACTTGTAGATTTTTAAATTACATCCATTTGTAACTGATATGTAAAAACATAAATCTTGTACACATTTATGGAGTACCCTGTGATGCTCCACTCTGTGTACACATTATGTGATATCTAAGTCATGGTAAACATATCCATCTCTTCAAACATTTAGAAGCCTTTGATTTTAGGGTGATTCAGTTTATCAAATTCCTACTTTGTGGGTCCTAGTGTTGCAAATAAGAAGTCACCACCAAACCCAAATTGGTCTAAACTTCTACCTATGTTGTCTTCTAGGGGGGGTCCATATTTTGTATTTCATATTTGGGTCCCTGATTCATGGAGAGTTAGTTTCTGTAAAAGGTGTGTGTTCTTGTGTGTTCTGTGTCCAGCCAGCTACATCTTTCCTTTTGCTTGTGGATGTGAAGTTGTTCCAGCCCCATTTGTTGGAGACACTTGTTCTTCTGAGTCTGGCTTATCTTGCTTAACATGATGATCTCCAATTCCATCCATTTTTCTGCAAATTATATAATTTCATCTTATTTATGGCTGAATAATACTCCATTATGTATACATTCCACACTTCTTCATCCATTTGTCTGTCAATGGGCATGTTGGCTGATTCCTTACCTCAGCTGTTGTGGCAGTGCCACAATAAACATGAATAGCAGGTGTATGCTGACTTTGATTTCTTTGGTTATATGCCCAGGAGAGGTACATCTGTTTGATATGACAATTCTGTTTTTAGTTATTTTGAGGAAGCCCATACTCTTCCAAGGTGGCTATACTAATTAATACACATCCCCACCAGCAGTGTCTAAGGATTTCTTTACCCCAGGAATTTGTTATTTTTGTATTCTTGCAATAGCCATTCTCAATGTAGTTTTGATTTGCCTTTCCCTGATGGCTAAAAGTATTGAGCACTTTTTTTCATGTATTTCTGGACTACATTTGTACTTGTTTTGAAAAGTGTCTATTCAGTTCATTTGCACACTTATTGTTTGGATTACATATTCTTTTGGTGTTGAACTTTTTGAATTCTTTATTAATATTATTCCTCTGTCCGAAGAAGACACTAGAAGTTGAAAAGACCTCCTGTGTTCATGGGTTGGGGAATTAGTATTATAAAATGGCCATACTACTGAAAGTGATCTACAAATTCCATGCACTTCCCACCAATGGCATTCCTCAAAATCCTACAACTCATATGGAAGCATAAAATACTCAAATAGCCAAAACAATCCTGAGCAGAAAGACCAATGCTGGAGGCATCACAATACCTATTTCAAAATATATTACACAGCAGCCACTGTAGTGAAAACAACGTGGTATTTGAAAGAAAAAAAAAGACACATAGACCAACGGAATAGAAGAGAGGACCCAGGAATAAACCCACACATCTACAGGTATCTGACTCTTGGCAAAGGAGCTAAAAACACTTATTGGAGAAGACAGCCTCTTTAGCAAATGGTGCTGGGCAAACTATATCCCCACCTGTAGAAGACTGAAACTCTCTCACCATGTACTAACTCAACTCAGAGTGGATCGAAGACCTTAATGTGATACTTGAAACTATTAGAGGAAAACAAGGGGAGACCATTCCAGGGAGTGTTGTAGGCAGTGATGTCCTGATCAGAACTCGGACAGCTCAGATGTCCTCAATAGAACTCCAAGAGCCAGATTTGACAAATGGGATGACATCAAACGAAAGAGCTTTTGCACAGCCAAAGGAAGAAGTGCAGAGAGCCTGCCGAATGGGGGAGACCTTTGCCAGCTCTAGTAAGTACTGGCGGCAGGTGCCCCCGTCTTCTGACTTTGCTCCTTTCCTTTGATAATGAATTGACTAAATGGGGGTCTCTGTCTCCCCATACAAACTTTAGAATCAATCTGTCAATATCCACAAAATAAGAATTTTGATTTTGATTGTGTATAAATCATATTGGGAAGAACTAATGCTGACATCTTAACAATATTGAGTTTTCCTAGCTATGAACATAGAATATTTCTTCTTTTATTTATCTCTTCCTTGAGTTCTTTCATCAGAGTTTGTGATTTTCCTCATAAACATCTTACCCATATTTTGTTAGATTTATAGTTAAAGATTTAATTTTTAGGGGCACTAATGTAAGTGGTAATGTGTTTTCAGTTGCAAAATTCACTTATTCATCACTGGTTTATAGAAAAGCGATCAACTTTTGTCTCTTAGCCTTAACTTTGTATTCTGCAAAACTGCTATAATAACTTTCTAGTTGAGAAATTTTTTTGGTGGGACCTTTCAGATTTTCTCCATAAACAGTCACTTAATATGTCAAAAAGACAGCTTTATTACTTCTTTCCCAATCTTAATACATTTTATTTCCTTTTTTTTAATGCATTAGGTGGAACTCCAGCATAATGTTGAAAAGCAGAGGTGAGGGCACGTCACAACCTTGTTCCTGATCTCAGTAGAAACTGTGTCTTTCAGTATGTCTTTCTGTGTGGGTTTTTATAGATATTCTTTATCCAGCTGAGCAAGTGCTCTTCCATTCCTAGTTTACTGAGTGTTCTCATTGTGATTGGAGGTTGCTTTTTATCCAATGCTCTTGGCATCTATGGTATAATGTGTCTCTGTTCTTCTTTATCCTGCTGAGCTTGGGAACCATCACTTTGGACCTGAGGTGAGGCTGAGCATGGGGTGGAGCACACTGCTCCCCTCTCCTCTCTTGCAGAGAGCAAGAGAGACAGAGGCTGGGGGACAGGGCTAGGGCCAAGTTGTACTCCAGGGATCCACTTCCTCCAGCTGGGCCTATCTCCTGCAGTTCCCACGGCCTCCCGATGGTCCACTCGATCGTTACCCATCAGTGGATTAATCCATGGGTGAAATCAGAGCCTTCACGATCCATTCACCCACCAGAGCCCATCTCTGAACACTGCACAGGGGACCAGGCCTTTGAGGGAACATTCCAGATGCAAACTATGACACTTGCCTTGGAAACTGTAAGATTTCAACGGACTCTAGAGTCCCCAGACATCAGAGCAGACAGACTCTGCCAGTGTCCCAGACGTCCCAGAAGACACACTCTGCCAGTGTCCCCAGACGTCCCAGCAGACACACTCTGCCAGTGTGACTGCTGTTAGGCAGAAGGAGGTTCTTGGTGCCTTGGGCTCCACCATTTCGCAGACCCCTTCCCCACAGTTTCCTGGCTCTCCTTGGGTACCTTGGCGCCTGGGGCTGGGCGCGTGCACTTGAGGGATGGTTGCCTTCTCGCGACTTGACCCCCTTTGTCATGTGTAATGCCCGTCCCTCCCTCTTCTCACAGTCCTCTGTCTGTCCCACCCCTGCTCTCTCCGCTCAGTGTCAGCGTGGTGTCCCTTCCTTCACCATTGGCTTGTAATCAACATAGGATTTTATACTTAAAGTAAGTTTCTCGTAGATAACATATGGTTAAGGCTTATTCTCTGACTTGCCCTGACAGTCTGGCAGCTAGTGGTCTATGTTGTGCCCCGCCCCACCCACAGGTTACAATCCCAGCCCTCATGATGATAGTATTAGGAGGTGGACCTTAGGACCTGAGTACCAGGGTGGAGTCCTCATGAATGAGATGAGGGTCCTTACAGAAGAGACCCAGAGGGGTGTGTGTGTGTGCGTGTGTGAGTGTGTGTGTGTGTGTGTGTCTCTCTCCCTCCCTCTGTAAGCAGATGTGTGTGTACTTGGTTTCAATTATTATTTGAACAAACTGCTAGAATAAGAAAAGTAAAGGTTTTGCTTTTATCCTCACCTATTCCTTCCCTAATACACTTCTTTTTAAATGTAGATCCCAGTTTCTCATCATTTTTATTTTTCTTCTTTCTGAAGAATGATCTTCACATTTCTTGCAAAGCATGTCTACATCTACTAAAAACAAATTCCCTCAAGTTTGGGTTCGCCTTTGAGAGTCTTTTTCTTTCCTTCACTCCTGGAGAATTTCAGAGGGTTCAAATTTCAAGATTTTTTTTTCTCTGAATAAATAATTCATTCCACTCCACCTGCTGACAGTTTCTGAGAAGACGTATGTAATTCTTACCTTTCATTTCCCATAGGTAAGGTTTCTTTTTCTTTTTTTTTCCTCTTGTTTCTTTCGGGATGTTTTCATCTCTGATATTGGAAACAGTCTGTTGCTGTGGTTTGGATATTAGGTGCCCCGACTCCGTGTTGCCGGAGGAAGGTCGAGAGGCTGGACTGTGGGAGCTGGACCCACCATCCTTCCTAGTTTCACTGCAGGCAGGCGAGGTGGGGCAGAGGAGGTGGCCAGCCGGGAGCTGAACCTCGGAACTGTGAACCAAAATAAACCTTCCCTCCTAGGAGTTGCCCTGTCCCGGTGTTTTGGTCTCAGCGCCTCCAGGCTAACCAAATAGCGGGGGTTTTGTTTCTGTTTTCGTTTGTCCTACTTGGTGTTCTCTGAACTTCCTGGACACTGGTTTTGTGTCTGGGGAATCTCAGTCGCTATTGGTTGAAGTATTCTGTTCTCTTCCCTCTCTTTTCCTTCTTCTGAATTCCCATTTTGTGCATTTATACTGTTTATACTCCAACAGGTCTTTTTTTAGTCAGCATTTTCATTGCTGTGACCAAAAGAACTGACGAGAACAATTAGAGGAGGAGAAGTTTATTTGGGGCTCACGGTTTCAGAGGTCTCACAGATGGCTGGCTCCATTGCCTGGGCCTGGGGCGAGCTAGATAGAGCATCTTGGTGGAAGAGTGTGGGGAGGAAAGTGGCTCAGAACATAGCATCAGGATGCAGAGAGACATCACCCACACCACTGACAAAACACACACCCCAAAGGCATGCCCCCCATGACCCAGCTCCTCCAGCCACACCCCACTTGCCTACCGTCACCACCCAGTTAACCCTATCGTGGGCTGACATGCTGATTGGGTTCAGGCTCTCTTGACCTAGTCATTCCATCTCTAAACCTCTTGCTTTGTCTCACACACAAGCTTTTGGGGGACACCTCATAACTAATATGGATATTCTGCTCTGTCTTTTCACTTTTTCAGCTTTGAAAGTTTCTGTTGATAAATCGTCTAGCTCAGAGATTCCTTTCTTAGGCATGCCTACCCTAGTATGAGCCGATCAAAGGCACTCTTCATTTCAGTGTTTTTGATCTCTAGCATTTCTTGGTTTGTTCTGTTGTTTTGAGACCGGATCTTACATAGCCTAGCCTTGAAATCCTGGGCTCAAGTGGTCTTCTTGCCTCAGCCTCCCGGTAGCTGGTCCTAAGGTACCTGTCACCATTGCCCGGCTTTCTAACATTTTTTTCTTTTTATTTTCCTAGACCTTCCAACTCTCTTCTTACATCACCTGTCTGTTCTTATCTATTCATTGCCTTTTTTTTTTCATTTTAGAGCCCTTAGCATCTTAATCAAATATCTTTAAGCTCCCAGCCTGTTAACTCCAACCTCCCGCCTTATCTGAGTCTGGTTGACACGTGCTCTGTCTCCTCAGATCTTACTTTTTGACATTTGGTGTTTCTTATGATTTTTTCTTGGCGGCCAGATGTGACGTACTAGGTAAAAGGACTTTGCGACAAGCAGACCAGTAGCATGTGCTGGGAAGGAATGGGCAGCAGGAGGTCCTCTGCAGACCTGTGACAGTGAGCCTGTCACTTGGACTGGACCCCTGGGTGGGACAGATGGCAGAGTCGGGGAGGTGGGCGTTTCCTTCCCAAGATCAGTTAGGCTCTGATAAACCCCAGCAGGTAAGACAAGCAGAGTCTCCCGAGGGCGACCTGTTCGTTAGGACAGAATGCCTTGGTATATTTCAAGGTGGTGCTTTTCCCTCCCATGGACCTGAAGAGACTTTCACCTGATATTCAATGTGAGACGTGGTAGAGTTCCAGGAAATAAAACTCACAGAGGGAGGGGGCCTCCTGTTCTCTGAGCTTTTGCCTCTCGACATGTCCACGCTGAACCCCGTGATCCGTCAGCTGCCATACCTCCCTGTGCGGCACCAGGGCCTGCAAGGTTTTGGCTTCTGGACTTCTGACCCAGAAGTCCACGATTCTCTCATTGATCTGTTGGTCTCTCCCGTTCAGGAGGGCGGGGGCTAAGATTTGCTCTGTGGCCCGCCTCCCTGAGAGACTCATGCAGACCTACTGGTGTTGAGCCTGTCTACCTCGCTGTTCTGGTGAGGACTGAAGGGAGATGTGCAGCTTTGTGCACACTGGACGGGAAACCAGCCCTGAAGGCTTATTGCTTTTTCTGTAAGGTGGGTGCAGGTGGGTGACCTACCTGGGCATCTCTGTCTGGACATCTGATTCCTTTTGTCTAGCGGCAGGTTGGAGCCCTATGCTTTCACTGTGTAGAGAGGACTGGGGGACATTGCCCAGCCAGGCTGGAAGGGGATGTGTAACGCATGATAACACCCCACTGTTGGAAGCCGTTCTACGACGGGGGATACAGGGAGATTCTGGGAAACACATGAATTTGGGAGATTCAACAGCTTCAGCCACACCGTCTCATAGGATTGCTGTGGGAACTAAAGGAGCAAAGTTATGCGGATCTACAAATATTATTTCCATTCCATTCTATTTAGATTTTCCTTGTGTGTGTTTGTTTTGTGTTCCAGGACTTTTGTGGTTCTGTTTAACATAAACAACGTGAGCCAGAGCTGTCAGTTGTTCCCCTGGCTGTGCAGCCTGGCCTCAGGGGCGCTGGCTCTGACCACTGACCGGCTGCTCTCCCACCGTGGCCCTGACTGTTCGGGGAGGAGGAGCGTCAGTCAGCCTCAGCACAGGGACTCATTGCCACAGCAGCACGTCTGGCTCTCAGAATCCTGGGCCAGGAACTTCTGGAAGCCCTGGGCAGCGCGACCAGCGCTGGGCAGCCAGGCCTGGCTCCTGACCATCTCTGGAGCCTAAGTCAGCGTCTGCTTCCCGCTAGCTGCACTCCACCTTGATGGATGAGCCTGACGTGGGGGGGTGAACCCAAGGCCTGATTTCTACACTCTTGGGAACTGAGGATGCCCTTGATGCCAAGTAGGAGGTCACCCCCTCTTCTGTGGGGGGCACCCAGGGAAGAATGTCTTCTTTTTAGTCTTTCAAATAAAATTTGTATGCAATTAATAAAAACTTATGTAAAAATTACATAATAAACAAAAATGAAACAAAAACATCTACAATTTCACCATCTAGAGATAATAGTTATTAAAATCTTTTTTAAACAAAAATAGGGTTTTATTGTACATGCCAAAATTTTTTTTAAAAAAACTTAATCACAGCAGAAAGATCAGTAGAGTAAAGGGAAGGGATTGGGGTGGGAGGAGCGGAGGGAATGGGAAGTACTGGAGGCTGAATTAGAATAAATCATTTTCCATGCTGTTATAAGAATGTCAAGATAAATTCTATTGTCATGTATAACTGAAAGATCCAATTAAAAATGAAATGACTGTAAAAATGACCTATAAAATAATCTTTGTCCTTAGTTTGTCATTTCAGTTTACTGAAATTTAGGAAAGTCAATTATACATATTTTCTGTCAGCTATTTTCCATTTCATTTTATTTATAATTTAAGTATTCTGCACAATTTCTAAATACACAAACATAATGTAATTAATTAAGCAAAGTTCTTTGAAAATAGTTTCTTGGCATGTACAAGTAGACCTTCAACTTGAAAAAGGCACTTGAACAATAATCATAAGTAATGGGTTAGTGTCCCAGGGTGTCTTTCAGGGTGATCATTTATCTGTGTAAAAGTCTGCTGTAAATTTTGAATGAAAACCAAAATCTTAAATGTCTGGGTTAAACACTGACTTCTCTGGAGTTAGGACCGCACACCCACTGCTTTTGGCTGCTGGCCTCCCGTTCAGCACGCATGCACGGTTTCCTTAATGTGGTGGTCCAAAGCGGACACAGAATAGCGGGCACCAGCTTGGAGAGAGTGAGGGTGACAGACAGCAGGACTTGTGCAGCCAGGGCGTCCAGAGTGGTGCAGGCCAGGGAACATGAAGAAAATAAAATACAACCATGATCGTCCTCTGCAGCCCCTTGGTCGTCATTGCTCCTTGTCCTCTTGCAGATGAGCTGTGATTTTTCAGGCACGCCACTGATGCAGGGTCTCTCCCTTCACGGTCCACACTGGTGGACATCACCTGCCCGGCTCTTGGCTCCTTCCTTGCTCCCCTGTATTTTTTTCCATTTCCTTTGCTCTGTGTGTTTGAACGGGTTGCACAGAGCCAAGAACACCCACCTGGTCACGGTGGTCACTTTACAGCCGGGTGGATTAGAAGTAGTGGGTGGTTTGGGTTTCTGCTGTAAAAACCAGCTAACCCCAGCTTTAGCTCAACATGCTTCCTGCCCTGGAGAGCAGGCCCCAGCTCAGACCTTCTCTGTCCGCAGGCTGAGAGGACCGGCTGTGCCTGGTCTCCTAGTCCTGGGAGGACGCACTGCCATGTGGAGTCAGAGGCCCGGCAGCAGGCTCTGTTGCCGCATAGAAAGCATGCTTCACAGGTGAGAGGGCACCACCCGAGTCAGTCAACGAGGATCATCTGCAAGATGCATATGGGCTCAGGATAGAAAATTATTTGAAATCCTTTTTTAGTACAGAGAATATCTTTATGTTATATAAAATCTACTATCAGCTTGCAAACAGAATTTTTCAAAAAATCTGATGCCAAAAAAAAAAAAAAAGCAATTTTATAAGGACCACATACCTCTTGGCTCTTTCCTTGCATTCACCTCTGATCCAGTGAGATTAGACAGAAGTGAGCAAGGCCTCAGTGATTGTGCCACCCTGTTTTTAAAACACCTAGCTGCTAGTTGTCTACACAGCAGGAAGTGCCCACCCCTAAGTAAGCATAGGCACCTTCTAAGTCCGGCCCAAACGTCCTCTTTCCGACTTGTTTCCTGCCGGCTGCATTGCAGGTTGTGATGTCAATGTTGAGGCTTTTCTCTTACTGACTGTAATGCCCCGTCCCACTCCTTGGCCTACACCTGGGAACCCAGCACCCAGCTTGCTCCTATGGTTCAGTGTCCACCAAAGCTCCCGGGTTGACACAGGATGGTCAGGGAGGAGCGGCTGGGCTGAGGGAGCCATGACCTGCTCGGGCCACCCTAGCTCACTGGTAGTCACTGGAGGCAGGCAGGGGAGCTAGAGGAGGTGTTCCCCTGAAGCCTGTCCCCTCTCTCTCTCTCTACGACTGGCCCTCCTGAATAGGGCACCTTCCTCTGCCACGCTCTCTCACCATGACCTTCTGCCTTACCTGGGCCCCGGGCCATGGAGGAGGCCCACCAGGACTGAACCCTAAACTGAGCCAAAATAAGTTTTTCCTCCTCTAGGTTGTTCTTGTGGGCATTTTGGTCACAGTGATGAAGAGCCGAGGGACACACTAGTGTAGGTGATCAATGGACGTGGGCTAACACAGTAAGATGGGCTAGGAACACTGTTCCAAGAGCGCTCCTTTGCTATCTCATGAATACTCACCATGAATATGCAAGGCTGATATTAGTGACGTCCCCATTTTACAGACAGGTAACTAAGGCACAGAGGCTAACCACGTGCCCAAGTTCACAGCGACTGGATGGCAGCCCTGCGACCTGAGCCTAGGCAGAAAAGAGACACTCGAACTCTGGTTCTGAACCCACTGCAGAGGAAGCACATTCTGCGTGTCCCTAAGACTCTGGAGAAGCCGCATGGGGGCCTGATGGACCTATGACTTCCACTTCAACTCTGCTTTCACCGCCAGCACCTGCATGGCTGTGGAAGAGTGATTTAAATATTCTAAGCCTCTGTGTCCCCCCACAACACGCAGCCAGCCAGGCCCCACCCTGACAAGATCGGAGTGACCTTAAAGGGCACAGTCCCTGGCGCAGTCCTGTTAAGCCCTTGGGATGGTGCATGGTGCACCCCAGAGCTCCGTTGAAGTGGCACCCCCTTTCTCCACTGAAAAGTCTTAACTGGTCCTCTCCAGAAATCTTCACCATGGCTGATTTTAGGACTGTCAGCAAAAGAGTCTCTGCAAAAGAGTTCAATGTAGATAAACTTCCTATTTTCGTGTCACCCTGTTTACTTGGCCACTGGCCGGGAAGATACCAGCACTCCAGGTGCTGGACACCCCCTTACTAGTTTTTCACAAACATATCCAGTATAGTACTTTGAAGAAATGTGCAAACAAGGCCTCTGGCCTTGAGCTGGGCTTCACAGAGATGTCTACATTTTTAAGATAAGTTACAAATGGGCTCCATGGTAACATCTGGCAGTGGGAGGAAAGAAAGGGGAGATGAAGCTCTCCCCTTCTCAGGTGTTGTCCTTGGAGAGTTAACGTGCCCAGAACAGTGAAAGAAAAAGCTGCTTTTATGTGAATTTTTGCAGATTGTGAACTTCTGAGCCCTCCCCCCCCCCCTTACACGCTGGGTATAAAACTCTGAAACTCCCTGAACTCGGGGTTGAGGGGATTACTTGATCACAGCAAAAGCTGTGCCCTCTGAACCTGGCTGCAGCCAAATAAAACTGTTTCCTGCTATCTTCAGTGCCTTGCCTCATTTGTCCCTACAACATCGTGGGCATCTGTACACAGGGATATCGTCACCACATCGCAGGGGCCAGACTCAGGGCCAAGTTCCCACTGACCCACAGTGAGTGTTTCCAAGGCCTCCACAAACAGGCCCCTTCCTTCCAGCCGCCTGCTTCACGCACAAGTCTATGTATGTGTGTTTGTACACTCACTCTCACACACGCACACACGCACATGCACACACCACTAATGTGGAATTGGAGGTCTCCACCCAAGGAGATGGCCCCCTGCAATGTGTCTGATAGGGTGGTTTTCAGGAAGCACCAAGGGGCCCTGCCTCCTGGGGAACCTCCACTCACAGGTCAAAGATATAGGCCTCCGGCAGCTGTGAGGAGCCAGGGAAAGGAAGCTCCTTCCAGAACTCAGAAAAGCTCCCCCTCAACCCATCCACCACGCTCCAGGCCCGGCATCCAGCCCCCTCCCCACCCCCAGGATCCACCCTGCAGAGTCCAAGTCCCCCTCTGTCCTTCCCCACCAGGAGAAAGCCAGCAGGACTGTCCATGGCCTAATATCACCTCCCGCTTTATTCCCACTGGGTCCAGGCAGCTGTGCCCTGAGAAAACAGCCCTGACTAGAGGAAATAGGATCTCTCTTAGCAGCAAGCTCTGGGCTAAAGCCAAAGTAAACAGAACTTCTGAGAAGGAAAGAGGGAAATCAACCAGCACAATTTAGAAGGGTGGAAAAGAGAAAGTGCAAAGAGCTCTGGAAGATGAGGTGGCAATGTCCTGTGGCGTCCACACAACCCACACATGCGGGGAAGCCCTGGCCTGCACAGGCAGGAGCTCACTGCTCATTTCCCGTCCCCCAACTCCAGGCAGATTATTGGTCAACTGCCCTAAGCAGCCTGAAACCAGTTATGCTGTACTGAAGGGAGGGAGCAACAGCTGGGATCCTGTGGGCGGGCAGGGCTGTGGGGCCGGCAGGGCTCGCTGTCCTTTCAGAGGACCTGGTGCATAGAAGCATAGAATGCTGGTGTTGGGAGGAATGTACCTGGCTCTGCCTCCTCGTTTCACCTGGCCAGGAACTAAAGGTTAGAGCTAATCCACCCTTCCCAAGGTCACAGAGCCAACCAGGGCAGAATGTGACTGCTGGCCCGTCATCCTGTCCTGTCCCCTCCTGGTGACCCCCCCCCCCTTCTGCAGCTGCCTCTCCCTGGCACTTCCCTCCCACCCCTGGGCTCACCCAGTGCCATGTGGGCAGCTCTGGTGTGCAGCAGGTGCAGGAGAAGGCCCGGGGCGGCACATGGGAAAGCCAGGCGTCTGGGCTTTTTATTCTCCCCATCTGTGGAAACTGATTTCCTCCTGGATCCCATATGTGGAGGTAATTTTCCATCCAAGGAAGATACTAAAGAGCTACCCGATAGAGATGGGGATCCTCCAGGATCACAGCACCCTTGGGAAGCTTTTGTGTAATCAAAGGATGGAGGGGCCATTTGAGTGTTCCCCCCTCCCCCCAGAGACGGTAGGTCCCCTGCTACTTGGGTTAATGCTCATCAACATTTTCTTAGCAGGAAAGGAAAATAAATCAGTGTCAGAATGCTTTTAGCTACGTCCAAGGCCCACGCACTCTGTGCCTGGCATTATTACGTCATTCTCAACAGCAGGGCGATTTTAAAGAAGAGGAATCCAAGGCACAGAGAGGTGCAGTTCCCAAAGCCTTGCAGAGGATAGTCTGGGTCCAGAACCTGAGTCCTCCAAGCTCTTGCTGACCGCTGTGAGGCCGTGCATGGCCCTCAGTTCACAGCACGTCATTCCCGCGCATCCTGCCTCTCGCAGTGGTATTGATCAGCGTCTGACCAAATCCTCAGTGACAGTTGCAATACCGGTGTTCAGTTCATTGGAAGTTCCTGCAAAGTGTTGCTTTGACAAGACTGTTCATTACATAACTGCTGCTCTTGTTAGTATGCGCCTTCCTATCATTTTCCTCTTTATTTAAAATGAGGAAAACCACAGAGCAGACACATTCCACTTCCTGGCCCCTCCCTCCTCCTTTGTTAGGCAAGGGTAGACTTTGTGGCCTGCAGTGTTTACAGCCCTTTTCCAATGAATGGATAATACTTCATTGAGTGGCATTATCATTATTTGACGTAATGATAAATAAATAGGATGCATAAAACCCTGAGAGGAGATGTCTGGACTGCTTCCAAATTCCTCATGGTATCAATAACTTCAATCCACTGTAATCTCAAGTTACTGTCTTTCCTTCTAGTTTAGCAGAAGGTTGTGTCTTTGAGAGATTAGGCAGGGAGAGTTCAAGGAACTGTTGGTGGGTCATGAACCAAATCGAAGTTTCGGGAAGCTCAGTGAGTCACGGAAAAGGCCTGCAAAAATCAGTAGCAAGCAAGGATCAGGAGCATCACCAACTAAGAGAATGCGGACTGGAGATTGAGGAAAGCCAGCAACGTCACCAGGTCTCAAAGTGCCATGTGGAGAGAAAGTTCTCCCATCACAGGACTCTGAACGCATCTCCTCACGGAGGAAACTCCTCTGAAGTACCACACTCATCACGATTCCCAGATCTTGGAGGCAGTCATGAGGGTTCACTCCTCTGCACACACACCCAGCCCAGAGACGACCTTCCCATACCAGCCTAGCCCAAGTGGAGGCTGGGCCCGGGAGGCAGGAAGGCTGCGTGGGACCTCGGCTGCTTCCTTTCTGGCAGTATGACTCTCCCAGGATGAGAGAACTTCTCAGTTTTCTCACATGTAGGATGGGAATCACATTAAAGGGAACAAATGATTAAATGGATTTTTAAAAAGCACTTTAAAAACCACAAACACATAACATAAATGTTAGCCATTGTGTATTGTTAGGGCATGTAGAGATGCTGACTTACTGTAGAATGTCACCCATCCTGGGGCCCCAGGGTACAAGTGGTCACATGCCCACAGTCTGCAAAGCGATTTATCTCATAGGGCAGCTTGAGATGTTTTAGAATGTGGGGAATTGATAGATGCTTTACTTCCTACATTGTGTTTGCCCCTCGCCTGTCCCAGAGTGTGGGAGTCTGAGCAGCTCTGCCGTTGCTAGGCACCCAGAAGGCCCCGTTTCCTGCTGGGGAAGTGGGAGCCCACTTGCCCAGTTACTCCTCTGCCGGGCCCCTGTTGGCTTTGGGCTGGTCACCTCATTCCCCGAAGCCCCGGATTCCTTGGTTCTCTCCTCTCGGTTGGTGTCTGCTCCTCCGAGGCTGCTGCTTCGACTCTGCCCACACAGCCTCTTGCTTTGTCTGTGTGAGCTCAGAGTCTCCTGCTCAGAGTCTCTCTTCATTTTAATCCATCCTACACATCACTGCCGGATGAATTATAGTCCCCAAATAATGTCGCATTTTACCTCAAAAAATAATTTACTGTCTCCAGATTTCCCCATCAGCTAACAGAGTATCCCATCATGATGCTCAAGGCCCTCTCATGTGTCCACACCATGGAAACCAACTGGGTCTCTCCCTTGTTCCTATTGATACATTCCCATCTCTGCTCAGTGTCAGTTGGACACACAGCTATTCCCTCTGCATACACATGACATTCCCATCTCTACTCAGTGTCAGCTGGACACACGGCTGTTCCCTCTGCGTACACACGACATCCCCAGCCTGCCTTTTAAATGTTTTGTGTGACTTGATTCCGCCATTCATGAGAAACAAGTAGGGGTGACTTATGAAGGTTCTGGAAGGGCCGTGGGGGAAGAGTAAGGCCTGTTCTCCTTCCTGCCAGGTAGAATGTCCAAGTGGAAGCTACCGAGTGGCCTCCTGGACTGAAGGTGGACACCTCGGGCTGCGGACAGCAGGGCGGCCATGCCGCAGGAGCCTGGTGTCCTGACCCTGTGCAGCACCTTGTAGTCCCTTGCAGACACTGTGAATTTTGCTGTGGGTTGGGTGACATTCCCCAGTTCCCATGTTAGCCCCCCATAGGTGGACCTCTGCGAGGCCTGATGATTGGATGGGTCAGAAGGGTGAGGCCCCATGATGGCCGTACTGGCCTCTGAGAAGAGGAAGAGACCCAGCAGGCCCACGGGCGGGGTCTCACCACGATGCTGAGCCTCACTGGGATGCAGCAGGAGGCCCCAAGCCTGGGCCGATGCTGGCCGCTGCCCTCAGACAGATAAACTTGTGTTTTCTAATTATCCGGTCTCAGGTGTTTCCATACACAACAGAAAACAGAAGAAACAAACCTGTCCTGACATACGCTTCCAATTGTGCCTTCTCAATAGTGGGTTCACCAAGATCTGATTCACATGCTGTAAATCTCTCCCGTAGTGCGTCAGCTTCTTGTGGCATTATTCTTTGGACCCATGATATGATTATTACATGCCTGTCATATTTCTCCTACTCATATTCTATAGTATATATTTGGCCCATTTGGGAACTCAAATTTTTATGTATTAGCTTAATACTTTGTGTACTGATTATATTTATGACCACATGACAATATTGGTCAAGTTGAAATTCCAAAATGAGAAAAAAATTAAATATATTTGAGAAACCCATATATATATATATATATATATATATATATATATATATATATATATATAGCCTTATTCCTAGAGAACAAGGAATCTAGTTGAGGCAACACATTGAATTTAAAGCAGTTTAGCAACATTAACATTAGAATTCCACTAATTATGTGGAGTTGAGGTTCTCCGACTTCAGTGTATGTAAAAATCATCTGAGGAGCTTGTTTAACGTGTAGATTTCAGAGCCTATCCTCACAGGCACAGGGTGGGGCCTCAGAATCTGTATTTTAATCAAATCTCCTATTGTCTTAATAAATTTGTCAGGATCTTAATGAATTTGTCAATCACTCCTGCATTGCGTAGATTTAGTCAGAGTCCTAACACAGGAAGCAAAATGGAGCATCTCTTAGGTTCAGCAAATCTTAGCAATCTTATGTGCAAACTAGGAAACTAACGTCCAGAATAAGCAGCATTGTTCGGGAATTTGTGCTCATTCTTAGATATTATATAGATGGTCATCATAGCCAGCTTTCTGCTATGAAGATCTTACTTTCTCTACATCAATCAACACTTCTTAAAATGTGGTCTTAAAAGACAATAGGATATTTGATTAAAATACAAATTCTGAGGCCCCACCCTGTGCTGTGAGGATAGGGCTGTGAAATCTACACATTAAACAAGTTCCTCAGATGATTTTTACATACACTGAAGTCGGAGAACCCCAACTCCACACATCAGGCCAGAGGACCAGCCCTGGCAGAGCATCTGAAGCTTGTGTTGAACTTAAGTTACCCCATTCCCAAGCCCTCTCTGGAGTCTCTGAGACAGTGACTCTGAGGACCACCATTCCCTCTCAGCTAAGACATGCCATCCAGAGTCGTGGAATAATTGGAACTTTAGTGGACTAGACAACTGTATCCAGAATACTAAATAGAATATTAGAATATTAATTTAATAGAATCTTAAATCAATATTTTATAAGATCACCAGAGGCCCCAAATGATATCTGGAAACAGTGAGATTCATGTGATTTGCAACACTTGGCTGTCTTGTTGTGGAAGAAAATTGCAAGAGCATGTTTCGGAAGATTTGCAACAGGACCCTGTTTGCTTCCCAAAGACCACCAGAAAACCCAGTTGATGGGCAAAGCTAGGCCTCTGCCTCATGGGCAGCCTTGGCAGAGTGTCAGAAGGGAGCTCAGAGGAGGACATCTGCAGGGGCTGGGGACTGGGGGGTGGTGGTTAGGGCAGCCTTGCAAGGCGGGAAACTGGATGTGGGCAGAGAAACCAACAGCTAGCTGTAGGCTGTGGGGCATAGTGACAGAGGGCCCGTGTCTGGATGGGCAGTCTATAGGCTTCTGCTGGTGACAGGACATTTCACTGGTTCTCAGTTTTAGACAGGGGCAGGGATGGTCTTCCACAGTGCCTTAGCCTGGCTGGCTGGGCAAAATAACTGGGGGGTGACGAGCAACTTGTGTACATTGATACAGCAGGAGAGGGAGCCGTTTATTGTAGGACAGGAGGGGTATATATACATTACACACAGCTTATCTTAATTAACATAAACTAGATATAGTAGTCAACCAATAAGGAATCACCACACTTAATGGCTCCGCTGGCTTTACTTCACAAACCACTCCCTCTGGCAAAATGCCAGGCGCCATCTTGACTTGTTTACAGACCCTAACATTTTTGCCAGGCATTTACAGACCCTAACACACAGAAGAAAAAGATGTTTGTTTCCATTCTAACTCAAGTACAAATATTTGCATTGGATCCCACATTATCCTTTTTTTTTAATTTTTTATTGTTGGTTGTTCAAAACATTACAAATTTCTTGACATATCATATTCCACACTTTGATTCAAGTGGGTTATGAACTCCCACCTTCACCCCATACACAGATTGCAGAATCACATCAGTTACACATCCATTGATTTACATATTGCCATACTAGTGTCTGTTGTGCTCCGCTGCCTTTCCCATCCTCCACCCTCCCCCCTCCCCACCTCTCCCCTCCCCTCCCCTCCTCTCTCTCTACCCCCTCCACTGTATAACCCTGAGGGTCTCCTTCCATTTCCATGCAATTTCCCTTCTCTCTCCCTTTCCCTCCCACCTCTCATCCCTGTTAAATGTTAATCTTCTTCTCCTGCTCTTCCTCCCTACTCTGATCTTAGTTACTCTCCTTATATCAAAGAAGACATTTGGCATTTGTTTTTTAGGGATTGGCTAGCTTCACTTAGCATAATCTGCTCTAATGCCATCCATTTCCCTGCAAATTCTATGATTTTGTCATTTTTTAATGCAGAGTAATACTCCATTGTGTATAAATGCCACATTTTTTTATCCATTCGTCTATTGAAGGGCATCTAGGTTGGTTCCACAGTCTTGCTATTGTGAATTGTGCTGCTATGAACATCGATCTAGCAGTGTCCCTGTAGCATGCTCTTTTTAGGTCTTTAGGGAATAGACCAAGAAGGGGAATAGCTGGGTCAAATGGTGGCTCCATTCCCAGCTTTCCAAGAAATCTCCATACTGCTTTCCAAATTGGCTGCACCAATTTGCAGTCCCACCAGCAATGTACAAGTGTACCCTTTTCCCCACATCCTCGCCAGCACTTGTTGTTGTTTGACTTCCTAATGGCTGCCAATCTTACTGGAGTGAGATGGTATCTTAGGGTGGTTTTGATTTGCATTTCTCTGACAGCTAGAGATGGTGAGCATTTTTTCATGTACTTGTTGATTGACTGTATGTCCTCCTCTGAGAAGTGTCTGTTCAGGTCCTTGGCCCATTTGTTGATTGGGTTGTTTGTTCTCTTATTGTCTAATTTTTTGAGTTCTTTGTATACTCTGGATATTAGGGCTCTATCTGAAGTGTGAGGAGTAAAGATTTGTTCCCAGGGTGTAGGCTCCCTATTTACCTCTCTTATTGTTTCTTTTGCTGAGAAAAAACTTTTTAGTTTGAGTAAGTCCCATTTGTTGATTCTAGTTATTAACTTTTGTGCTATGGGTGTCCTATTGAGGAATTTGGAGCCTGACCCCACCGACTGTAGATCGTAGCCAACTTTTTCTTCTATCAGACGGCGCGTCTCTGATTTGATATCAAGCTCCTTGATCCATTTTGAATTCACTTTTGTGCATGGCGAGAGAAAGGGATTCAGTTTCATTTTGTTGCATATGGATTTCCAGTTTTCCCAGCACCATTTGTTGAAGATGCTATCCTTCCTCCATTGCATGCTTTTAGCCCCTTTATCAAATATAAGATAGTTGTAGTTTTGTGGATTGGTTTCTGTGTCCTCTATTCTGTACCATTGGTCCACCCGCCTGTTTTGGTACCAGTACCATGCTGTTTTTGTTACTATTGCTCTGTAGTATAGTTTGAAGTCTGGTATTGCTATACCGCCTGATTCACACTTCCTGCTTAGCATTGTTTTTGCTATTCTGGGTCTTTTATTTTTCCATATGAATTTCATGATTGCTTTCTCTATTTCTACAAGAAATGCCGTTGGGATTTTGATTGGCATTGCATTAAACCTATAGAGAACTTTTGGTAATATCGCCATTTTGATGATGTTAGTTCTGCCTATCCATGAACAGGGTATATTTTTCCATCTTCTAAGATCTTCTTCTATTTCTCTCTTTAGGGTTCTTTAGTTTTCATTGTATAAGTCTTTCACCTCTTTTGTTAGGTTGATTCCCAAGTATTTTATTTTTTTTGAAGATATTTTGAATGGAGTGGTTGTCCTCATTTCCATTTCAGAGGATTTGTTGCTGATATACAGGAATGCCTTTGATTTATGCGTGTTGATTTTATATCCTGCCACTTTGCTGAATTCATTTATTAGCTCTAATAGTTTCTTTGTAGAGCCTTTTGGGTCTGCTAGGTATAGAATCATATCATCTGCAAATAGTGATAATTTAAATTCTTCTTTTCCTATTTTTATGCCTTTAATTTCTTTCGTCTAATTGCTCTGGCCAGTGTTTCGAGAACTATGTTGAACAGAAGTGGAGAGAGAGGGCATCCCTGTCTTGTTCCAGATTTTAGAGGGAATGCCTTCAGTTTTTCTCCATTCAGAATGATGCTAGCCTGAGGCTTAGCATAGATTGCTTTTACAATATTGAGGTATGCTCCTGTTATCCCTAGTTTTTCTAGAGTTTTGAACATAAAGGGATGCTGTACTTTGTCGAATGCTTTTTCCGCATCTATCGAGATGATCATATGGTTCTTATTTTTAAGTCTATTGATGTGGTGAATAACATTTATTGATTTCCGTATATTGAACCAGCCTTGCATCCCAGGGATGAATCCTACTTGATCATGGTGTACAATTTTTTTGATATGTTTTTGTATCCGATTCGCCAGAATTTTATTGAGGATTTTTGCATCTAGGTTCATTAGAGATATTGGTCTGTAGTTTTCTTTCTTTGAAGTGTCTTTGTCTGGTTTAGGTATCAGGGTGATGTTGGCCTCATAGAATGAATTTGGAAGTTCTCCCTCCTTTTCTATTTCCTGAAGTAGCTTGAAAAGTATTGGTATTAGTTCTTCTTTAAAGGTTTTGTAAAATTCTGCTGTATACCCATCCGGTCCTGGGCTTTTCTTAGTTGGTAGTCTTTTTATGGTTTCTTCTATTTCCTCAATTGATATTGGTCTGTTTAGGTTTTCTATATCCTCCTGACTCAATCTGGGCAGATCATATGACTTAAGAAATTTATCTATGCCTTCACTATCTTCTAATTTATTGGAGTATAAGGATTCAAAATAGTTTTTGATTATCTTCTGTATTTCTGAAGTGTCTGTTGTGATATTGCCTTTTTCATCCCGTATGCTAGTAATTTGAGTTCTCTCTCTTCTTCTCTTCGCTAGCATCGCTAAGGGTCTGTTGATTTTGTTTATTTTTTCAAAGAACCAACTTTTAGTTTTGTCAATTTTTTCAATTGTTTCTTTTGTTTCGATTTCATTAATTTCAGCTCTGATTTTAATTATTTCTTGCCTTCTACTTCTTTTGCTGTTGTTTTGCTCTTCTTTTTCAAGGATTTTGAGATGAAGTATGAGATCATTTATTTGTTGGTTTTTTCTTTTTTTAAGGAATGAACTCCAAGCAATGAATTTTCCTCTTAGAACTGCTTTCAATGTGTCCCATAGATTCCGATATGTTGTGTCTGTGTTTTCATTTATCTCTAAGAATTTTTTAATTTCCTCCTTGATGTCTTCTATAACCCATTGATCATTCAGTAACCTATTGTTCATTCTCCAAGTGATGTATGCTTTTTCCTTCCTTCTTTTATCGTTGATTTTCAGTTTCATTCCATTATGATCAGATAAGATGCATGGTATTATCTCTACTCCTTTATATTGTCTAAGAGTTGCCCTGTGACATAATATATGATCTATTTTTGAGAAGGATCCATGTGCTGCTGAGAAAAAAGTATAACTGCTTGATGTTGGGTGGTATACTCTATATATGTCAATTAAGTCTAGGTTATTAATTGTGTTATTGAGTTCTATAGTTTCCTTATTCAACTTTTGTTTGGAAGATCTGTCCAGTGGCGAGAGAGGTGTGTTGAAGTCTCCCATGATTATTGTATGGTGGTCTATTAGACTCTTGAACTTGAGAAGAGTTTGTTTGATGAACATAGATGCTCCATTGTTTGGGAAATATGTATTTATGATTGTTATGTCTTGTTGGTGTATGGTTCCCTTGAGCAGTATGTAGTGTCCCTCGTTATCCCTTTTGATTAACTTTGGCTTGAAATCTATTTTATTTGATATGAGTCTGGACACTCCTGCTTGTTTCCAAAGTCCATATGAGTGATATGATTTTTCCCAACCTTTCACCTTCAGCCTATGTATGTCTTTTCCTATCAAATGCGCCTCCTGTAGGCAGCATATTGTTGGGTCTTGTTTTGTGATCCATTCTACTAGCCTGTGTCTCTTAATTGGTGAGTTTAAGCCATTAACATTTAGGGTTATTATTGAGATATGGGTTGTTCTTCCAGCCATATTTGTTTATTTCTGTTGCTAAACATGGTTTGTTTTCCTCTTTGATTATTCCCCCCTCTTTACTGTCCTACCTCCCACTGTTGGTTTTCATTGTTATTTTCCATTTCCTCTTCCTGTAATGTTTTGCCGAGGATGTTTTGAAGAGATGGTTTTCTAGCTGCAAATTCTTTAAACTTTTGTTTATCGTGGAAGGTTTTAATTTCATCTTCCATCCTGAAGCTTAATTTCGCTGGATACACAATTCTTGGTTGGAACCCATTTTCTTTCAGTGTTTGAAATATGTTGTTCCAGGATCTTCTAGCTTTCAGAGTCTGTGTTGAAAGATCAGCTGTTATTCTGATTGGCTTACCCCTAAATGTGATCTGCTTCCTTTCTCTTGTAGCTTTTAAAATTCTCTCCTTATTCTGTATGTTGGGCATCTTCATTATAATGTGTCTAGGTGTGGATCTCTTATGCTTTTGCACATTCGGCGTCCTGTAGGCTTCTAGGATTTGGGATTCTGTCTCATTCTTCAAGTCTGGGAAGTTTTCTCGTAGTATTTCATTGAATAGATTGCTCATTCCTTTGGTTTGGAGTTCTGTACCTTCCTGTATCCCAGTGACTCTTAAGTTTGGTCTCTTAATGTTATCCCATATTTCTTGGATGTTCTGCTCATGGTTTCTTAACAGTCTTGCTGAGCTGTCTATGTTCTTTTCAAGTTGAAATACTTTGTATTCATTGTCTGATGTTCTATCTTCTAAGTGTTCTACTCTGCTGGTAGTATTCTCCATTGAGTTTTTAAGTTGGTTTATTGCTTCCTGCATTTCTAGGATTTCTGTTTGTTTGTTTTTTATAACCTCTATCTCCCTGTATAGTTGATCCTTTGCTTCCTGGATTTGTTTGCGTAATTCTTTGTCGAAGTGATCTTTCATTGTCTGATTTTGCTGTCTAATGTCTTCCTTGATACTCCAGATCATCTGAAGCATGTATATCCTGAATTCTTTATCTGACATTCCATCTGCTGCAGCTGTTACCTCTTCTAAAGTTGCGTTGACCTGCATTGCTTGTGGTCCTTTCTTTCCTTGTCTTTTCATACTGCCTGCGTATCTTTCCTGCAGGCGCGGGCGGCAGCTCTGCTCTCTCCTTATTCCAATTGGGGTGTCGTGGCTACCACGCCGGCAGGTCACTGGGCCTGTTCTGGGCGCTGGCGGCGGCTCTGTTCTGCCCCTACTCCAATTGGGGTGACGAGTGTACCATGCCGGCAGGCCACCGGGCCTGATCCGCCGGTTGGTTGCAGGTTTGCCTACCCTGCAGGCGCGGGCGGCGGCGCTACTCTGCCCCTACTCCAAATGGGGTGACGTGTCTGTCGGACCGGCAGGCCACTGGGCCTGTCCCACTGGTCGGTCGCAGATCTGGCACGGGTGGCGGCTCTGCTCTGCCCCTACTCCAATTGGGGTGTCGTGTCTACCCCGCCTGCAGGT